>NW_027397069.1:2322945-2352565 GCF_003265705.2 Callorhinus ursinus
GGCAGCAATGTCCACAATAGCCAAACTGTGGAAAGAGCCAAGATGTCCATCGACAGATGAATGGATAAAGAAGAAGTGGTATATATACACAATGGAATATTATGCAGCCATCAAAAGGAATGAGATCTTGCCATTTGCAACGACATGGATGGAACTGGAGGGTGTTATGCTGAGTGAAATAAGTCAATCAGAGAAAGACATGTACCATATGACCTCACTGATATGAGGAATTCTTAATCTCAGGAACAAACTGAGGGTTGCTGGAATGGTGGGGGGTGGGAGGGATGGGGTGGCTGGGTGATAGATATTGGGGAGGGTATGTGCTATGGTGAGCGCTGTGAATTGTGCAAGACTGTTGAATCACAGACCTGTACCTCTGAAACAAATAATGCAATATATGTTAAGAAAAAAAAAAGAAGGAGAAGATAGCAGGAGGGGAAGAATGAAGGGGAGTAAGTGGGAGGGGGAGATGAACCATGAGAGACGATGGACTCTGAAAAACAAACTGAGGATTCTAGAGGGGAGGGGGTGGGGGGATGGGTTAGCCTGGTGATGGGTATTAAAGAAGGCACGTTCTGCGTGGAGCACTGGTATTATGCAAAAACAATGAATCATGGATCAGTACATCAAAAACTAATGATGTAATGTATGGTGATTAACATGACAATAAAAAATTTTTAAAAAATTAACTCTTCCACTCCTCATTAATGCATTCTGCTAAATAATGATGGATATTTAGTCCATCCACTCTTTCCTGCTCAAAAGGAGAAGAAGGAAGAGGAGGAAGAGCACAAGGTGAAGGAGAGGAAGAAGCTGAAGGGGGAGGGAGAGGGGGAGGAGGGAGAGGGGAGGAGGGAGGAGGACAGAAGGAAGAGAAGAACACAAAGGTTTCAACATTTTCAATTTATCTTCTCAGTTATCTGAAACTGTCTAATCAATCCTACCTTCTAATTTTCTGGCATCATTTGGAATGAAGCCAACTCTATCCTTGAAATAGCACCTAGGGGGAACACACTAGGTGAGGAGAAATTTTTAAGGGAAATGACATTAACAGTAGTTGCCTCGAGAGAGGGAAGGCATGGAGTCTGAGCAGTGTCCAAGGGAGGATATTTAATTTTCAATCCTAAATCCATATGGTGTCCCCAGTCCTGCCATGCACATGGGACTTGTCAAGAGCTGGGAGTCTAGGCCATGTGAAATCTGTGATATTTAGGAGAGGAAAACAAAAATAAAAGAAACACAAAACAACACCAACAAACTCTCCTGCTTTTGTGACTTCTTATTAACACAATGCCTATATACACGTATTTGTGTATATGTATGTGCGCGCGCGTGTGTGTGTTTTTCCCAAGAAAATCCTAGTGCTATTCATCCTTATTAACAGTTGTCTGGATGCAATCACTAAACTGGACATCAAAACTGTGCCTGTTACTCAGAACATCAAAGGAAGGGCATGTCACAACTGTTCTGCTTTTTGCCTTTTATTTTAACCTCACCGTTAGGTCCAGAATCAGTAACATTAAGAATGGCTAGCGATTCTTCTCCATATAAAAAGTGTTCCACATTATTGATTTAACTGTGCCTTGATGCTTTCTTCTCTAAATACCAGTTGAAGAAAAATATTGATTAAACCTAGAAATGCTTTATTGCAGCCTCCTTCTTAACTGTCGGTGGCATGAGGTTCACATACATTTAATCGATTTTTGATTCATTCGTGATTGGAAAATCGGTAAATTATTTCATTCAGCTTGAGAGGTACACTCATCACAAAGAAATTTAGTTGAATTGAATTTTGGCCATGAATTTGAAGGGGCATCATATGGCATAATTAAGTAAATACATAAATTTTATTTTATAAGGTGACTATTACCCTGTAGGGATATGCCAGGTTCTTGGTTTACATCCAGACTCCACAATCTTGGCAGAGTCCTCCAGGGCAAATCCTGCCTCTTGTGAGAAATGTAATTACATCTTTAATATATACCTACTACAGGCCAGTAGTAGGTATATAAATTTCTTGTGGAATATTCTCTTAGTAATAATTACAGAAAGATCTGGATTCTCTCTCCTTCTCCTATATTCAACATGGCGTTGACACCATCTTAATGCTTTTATCCACACAATGCAAAGACTGAGTCACTGGAGGGAAGTCCAGCAGAAAATGTGCAGCCTGGGAATATGATGCAAGAGACATTTTTAAGCTGGTTACTGCTGTAGATCAAGAGGTCATTTCTAGACATGGCCAACCCTTTGACCTACTGGAGTAACTAGTTTATAGAAAGAGAAGCAAAATCTGGAGTACATTATGCACATCGCACGACCCTCCTATACATTTAATGACTCTACTATGTGCATTATTGAAGTTTGTCTCCAAAATACGTAAGGATAGGAAAGATAATAACTGGGTTTGGAAAACTGAGTAAAGTGTTTTAGTTATTTGGCTTAGAAAATCAGACTGTTCTGTTCCTTCTGCATCTGCTAAATTAAAACCTAAATAGCTGTAACCCTATACCTCATTGTTCTCAGATTTAAAGTGATATTAATATATTTTGCCGTAAAAGGGTAAATGAAACATTATATGATTTTTAAAGTTGTCATAAATGCTTAATAAAGGCTATGGGGAAACACGATAGTAATTTTTCACGATGCGTTTGCTGATGAGTCAAGAGCAGTAATGAAAATTTCTGAGAAGCTGTCCTTGCTTCACAGCTGCATTAAGATGCTTTCCAGTGTTAGGATATGTAAAGTACATTATGACACTTACATAAAAGCAAGAATAAAAGTGTGAAATGGCTCTGCAGTGACTATTTAGTTTTTCTTGCCTTTCCTGTTTGCTGTTTGTCAACATAGAAAGTCGAGCGAGCCTTTCAACTCCTCCCAAGTGGAATCTTCCCGGCCAAAACCGAGGTCATACATTGCCTTTGTTGTTTTAGTAACTATCGCTACACCCTTGATGTCATTCCCGGAGTCTTTTTATGTATTGCTACTCATGGTTGATGGCTGGTTTTGGCTCTGAAATTGTGAGCACATCGAAAGTGATGAACTTTGTGCAATAACATGACAGGGACACCGATTTCCAAGTGCATTTTTCATGCAGTCATGGTTCTTCAGTGTAAGTGGTGCAGTGTAATTTTGTCCCACAATATAAAATAATGTTTTCTTGAAGAATATTTGGAAACAGCCAGGGAGAGTTTGATGATGCAATGAGGAAGATGCTGACTGATGAGCATCAGGCTACAACCCACGGCAAATTCTGAGCATATAAAGAAATGTCCCATAAAATCTTGTGTTTCTTGATGTGTAATACAATTCCATATAATACTGAAACATGCATGTACCTAGAATTATGACAAATCCTGTCTGTTTTTCCTTTTATTTTATTGTACTATAGATCAGGACTCATTTAAGGGAAAACAAAAAACAATAAAACGAACCACTGTGTGTGTTTGTCTCAAATTCCTTCTTTGACATAGTCTTCCCCCTGGGTCTAGTCCCTGTGAGTAATTCTAGTTTGCCTGTACTCTTAAATGGTACGAACTCCTTCGATGAATCTCCTCCCTGCGCCCCACCACATGTACCTGGCCTCTTCCTCCTAATTGCTTCTTACCCTACTCACCTTTGACAAACCATGCTCATTTTCCCTCTGTGCTATGCATTTATTTCTAGTCCTGCTAAGGATTCAGGCCACCATTCACTGGTGGTTCACCTCTAGGATAAGACTCACAGACATGTCTGTATCTTCACCATAGCTTCCTACAATTGTTACTTCAGCCCACCCAGCTCTGCTCAGTGCTGTCTTGACCAGAGATGGAAATCTGCTGCACACAGTGTAACAGGCAGAACAGAAGAACACTGGTACGTGAGAAATCAGCATTCACTGACCAGTCTAATTTCCCAAGACTCTGTGTATGTTGTCACCTTCTCATTAATCAGGAACTCGGCTGCTGTACTCTTTTGAGGCAACTATGTCATTTAGTGATCACGCTCTCCTCTAAAGCACTTACTTTAAAATGTAGGAATAGGGAGGGCATCTGGGTGGCTCATTGGGTTAAGTGTCTGCCTTCAGCTCAGGTCATGATCCCAGGGTCCTGGGATCGAGCCCCGCATCGGGCTCCCTGCTCAGCTGCGAGTCAGCTTCTCTCTCTCCCTCTGTGATCTCTCTCACTCTCATTCTCTCTCAATTAAATAAATAAAAACTTCAAAAAAAAATAAATAAAAAAAATTTAAGAATAGCCGATCAGTAGAAAAAAGGTATTGACTATAACCATTATGTTTTTGATATATAGTATTAGTATATGTATATATTTGCTTTTAATAGATTTATTTATATTAATTAGCTTTTTTTTTTTAATTCAGCACCTAATACCTGAGAGCAATGTTGAAAAGCCAAAATAATATTAACTTAATAATTGTCATCTAGGAGGTTACAGTCCGGCTGGGCATACAAGATAAAAAAACACATGGAGATTAAGAAACAATACAAATGTGAAATGAGACAACTGGATAGTGGGAAGTATCAAAGGTGTTGCTAGCACCAGCAAGAATATGATCAGAGTTTTAGAGGACTCAGTATCATCTTTCAGATTCCAATATTATCTGAAAATGTTCCATTTAGTTATAGGACTTACTACTATATTAGGCATTTCAGAATAATAGCAAGACTTCATTGGTTTATATTCCCTAATTCTTATATGACTTTGGTCTGTGTCCATTTGCATTATATGTTCACATTCCAACTGGGCTGAATTTTATATTAAAAAAAGAGAATGAAGAATTTTTCCTCCTATTAATTGCATATATTTTAGAATTATTTACTTGACAAATATTGATCTTTATGAAATGGAGACATGTCACAGTTCTGAATCATTTAACCAGTGTTGAAAGACAAAATGATCTTTATTATGCTCATAAGTTTCTATCACTCTTCGCAATCATCAAAATTAATATAAACAAATTTCACCAAATGTATAAGTAACCCCCATAAACAGTATATAACTATTTATATTCATAAACTGCAAAACATCTTTAGACTGAGTCTAAATTTACATAATGAATTATCAAACGCATATCTGAATTATTAATTTTGTTCACAAATTCTAATTAACAAGGTAATATGTACACTGTAATTTTTAAACATAAAGGTGG
Source organism: Callorhinus ursinus (assembly GCF_003265705.2). NCBI lineage: Eukaryota > Metazoa > Chordata > Mammalia > Carnivora > Otariidae > Callorhinus > Callorhinus ursinus. Next base: position 2,328,091 of record NW_027397069.1, read on the forward strand.
AAATGATTCATTTATTAAATAAGGTAAGTTACCGAAATTAAGTACATACTGTGTGCTAACTACCTTGCCTTGTGCTGTTCTCAGACCAGCAACCAGGAGTGAAGCCATCACTCATCTCAGAGCTTCTGGTCTTGTGGGAATTACATAATGGTTACATAATTGTTGGGTTCAGCATTCACCAAAATTCTCAACCTTGAAACTACTGATGTATATGTAGTGAGGTTACTAAATTCAGCAAATAAAAATACAAAAATTACATGGACCATATTGATACAAATATTTCATGGGATAAGTAATTGATGTTTATCTGAAATTCAAACATACCTGAGACAAATATTACCAAACATTGACAGGATGCTTATGTTACTTGGTGCGATCTTTTTCATTGGCCCATGGCCATCGAGGGGCTAGAAGTAAGACTATCCCCATTTATCAATGATAACACAAAGCCTCCTAAAGGGATTATACCTTAAGTCTCCCACCAATTAGGGGACAGAGCTCATCCCACTCTGACTCCATATTTAATCAACTTGTTCCTGAGTCATGCTGCTTTTGATGGAACTCATCTTCAGGTATCATCTGTACTTTATTCATTTTTAAGTGAATGGTTTGCTTTTTGAGAAACAACTGGAACTGTTACTTTGGGGGAATATTCCTTCTCCTCCCCCCGCCACCCCTTCCTCCCACTCTCCCTCCCTCGCTCACTCCCTCCTTCCCTCTTTCTCCGGCTGTTCCACATACCAACAAGAGCCTACATTTACATCTGCTGATACTGCTCATCCTCCAGTATAGAATTTTGTCTATATTTCCTGGGTTTTCATATTTGCTATTTGAGCTTTTCCTTTTTAGTTTTTTAAACGTGGGTCTTTTCGGTGCCCTCTAAGTAGGTCATTTGTATCTATTTTAAAAGGTCATTGTTCTCAGCTTGCGCCTCTGTGTCTGCTTCTGTGCACTGGCAGTTCGGCCCCCACCCCTTCAAGGATCCCTACACCTGAGCTGCATCCCCGCTTACTGTCAGCACTTTTGATAATGGCTGTGCTTATTAAGTTTTCTGCACATTCAACTGAATTCTGGGAATTTATGACTATCAGGTTTGCTGCTTTATCATCCTTATTTTGCATACTTCATTTTTTTTTAATACTAGCTTTTATTTCCTGTGAACTTTATTCCTACCTGCTTAGGTAAGGTATTTGCGGCCATATGTTCAACGGCCATCTCTCGGGGAAACCTGTCCCTTTAGCTCTGCCACGTGGCACATACAGTTCACTTTTAAGAGAATTGTGACTATTTCACTGAATAAGCATTTAGGGTGTGCTTTTGTTTGTGTCTACTGCATAAGGTAATTATTGTTACTCCCTGATTACTGATTTGGTTGCAACAATAAGTAGAAGAATGTGATATAGTCACTTGCAAATAATGAGCATATTGAGCAAACATGTGAAATTTGGGTCTTACACAGGGCACAGCATTGATCAGATGGTCTGGGAAGCAATGGAGAGATTGAGGATGCTATCACAAATCTGGAAGAACAGGACCTGACAGTCTTTCTTTGGGCTAGCTTAAAGGTTCATAAGTATTGTGAATTTCATACAACAGGCCCAAATCCTTACAATCACTGGGATAATCTTGACACTATATTGAGACAATTTCCACCACTAGGGAATTGGGTTATGTTGCCCTGGTCTTATCATTATACTATCCAGACTGTGTGGAGGATGCTGGTGTCTCACGTGGTTACAACTACTGTGTGCCTGGATATCTGAGTGCCTTATAGTTCCCCTAACTGAAACGTGAGCCCTATTCTTAAGTTCAGGTTTGGCTATAATCTAGTACTCCATACTTACCTTTTGAGAGCAGACTTTTCTTCCACCCTCTGTACTGGGACACTGCTTCCCATACTTTTATACCTGCTAGTTAGGGACCTGATTCCGTTCACACATCTCTAGAGACAAAGATCATCGGCCCTTCCTCTTACTAGCCCTGTGTATAACTTGTACTCAGAAACAACTGCCCTATTCACTGGAGTAGCTTGTGTATTTGGAAGCCAGCCCAGATTAGATTAGAAACCCCTAAGATATCTCAGGCATTAATTTAAACTTCTGGACACCTGCCTTGTAGCAAAACTTACAGACAAAATAATCCTTCTCCTTGTCTTACAAATATAATGAAAAAAGTAAGGGAAAATACAACCATCACTATGAAAATTTTAAAAATATCCCAAATAAGGGGAGTGGCATAATAATCTCTATGTACTTATTACTCACTTCTCACACTTGTCTAGTGCGATGGTTCATTTTTGGTGCCAACTTAACAAAGCTAAGAGATGCCCAAATGGGGGTAAAACATTATGTCTGGATGTGTCTGTGACTATGATTTTTGCAAGACAAGCATTTTAGTCAACAGACTGAGTCAAGAAGATTGCCTTCACCAAAGCGGGTGGGCATTATTCAGTCCACTGTGGGCCTGAATAGAACAAAACTTTAGAGGACGGAAAAAATTGCTCTCTGCTTGACTGGGAAGTCCATCTTCTTCCAGCCTCAGATGTCAGCACTTCTGCTTCTTGGGCCTTTGGATTCAGATTACAGATTACACCATCAGCCCCTTTGGTGCTCAGGCCTTTGGATGCATGCTAAATTGCACCAGGAGCTTTCCCGGTTCTCCAGCCTGCGGAGGGCAGATGGAGGGACTTCCTGGTCTCCATAATCAAGTGAGCCAGTTCCTATAATAAATCTCCTCTTCCATATGTATCTTTATATATCCCACTAGTCCTGGTTCTTGGAAGAGCCCAGACTAACACACCCACTCACAATTAATGTTGTTTTGTCCATACCCACAACCATTCCTCTCTCTTCTGTCCTCCACAGTCGATTATTTTCAAGCAAATATCCCAAATACATATAGTTTCATTTTTATATGCCTAATTATGTATTTCTTAACTACAACTCTATTTTCTAACATCACTATATAATTATCTCTCTAAAAATATTATCAGGTGTCCAGCCACTATTCAAATTCCCCAAATACCCACGCTCCCATTAATTGTTTGCATCAGAGTCAAACATAATGCATGTCATAAACTGCAAAATTGAAATAATCACAAGAAAACTAAGTTTTTAGTTAGTAATGAGAAGTACAAATAAACAGCCTGAAGAAAGGTGGGGGGGGGGGTTGTGCTGCCTTTAACTGTATCATCTCTTTCCTGTGGTTGTGTGGATACAATTCAGCCGGAAATTTGCCCTTACCTTTAAAGAGAGAGATCATGTGTACAATTCTATGTGACTCTTGGATTATCCAAAAGCCTGCTTTTAATATAAGCAAAGTGGTTTGCCTGAACTCCATCAGGAATAGAAGAGATCATTCATTCAGCAGGAAAAAGAAGGCTGTGGATCATATTAGCCATTTTATGACGTTGTGCAGGCACACAGTACAAACAAACACACACACAAATGGATTGTGCAGCTCAAGACTTTGTTAAAATTGTCCTTGAACTAGGATACCCTGATGGAGTAAAATTCTATAACCTCGGGGGAAAGAAAAGGCAAAAGGACTCATAGCCATAAGGTTGGCTGGCCTCATTGTACCTGGATAAATGTATTTTAGCTTTCACCATGCCTTTTCCGAGTTTTATTACTCTTTGCATTCTGACTACTAACCGAAAACAGGATTCCTTCAAATTCCTGGGCAGCTTGCCACTACTTTGGGCCAAGGGGCCAATAAAAATCATTAGCAATACATAAATTTTATCCAGTGGGCTTTCCTGAACATGTGCAAGTGTTCATAAGGTCTGAGCACTGAAATCCACATGTTCTGTCTCATGGGCTCCTCATTTGCTTGCAATCGGTTATACTCAAGTCTGTTATGTGATTATATTGTAATTTATATCGAATGAGGATCAATATGCCATTCAAATAAGCTAATAAAAACGGTGATCAGATAGACACTTTTGTTAATGAAAGACAGTAGATGAAACTGAATATAGTTCTAGGGTTTCAACGTCTGCAGCACACAATGCATAGTCTCGATTTTATTTATTCATTTACAGTTAGGCCAATATGAATATATTCATAAGGAAATATTAGAATGAAGTAAGCCTGTTCACGATTATCATGATGAGATGTATCAGCCACTTTATGAGACTGAAAATCTCTACCTTACAGTTTTTGCACTTAAAACTCAAAATTGCCCACTGACTAGGTTGATTAAATAGCCATTTGTCCTTGTTCATATTTTATAAATTTTTCATGACCGTGAAAACTATTTTCAATGAAAAAATGTATTTTTACCTCATGTCAGGTTAAAACACACACGTAACCACACTTGAAAGATTATGTGAAGTGTATTTACTCTGATGTTTAATTCAAAAGTGCCAATATCATAGAGAGTGCTACACGATATGCAATCTTGCTATTTCCAGGGACTGTGAGCCCCTGCACCAGTACTACTCCCAGCATCTGCCTTGGATGCATTGGAAAAAACATGAAAATAAGAAGTGAGACTTTAAGAATGGAGAACACAGGCTGGGTGAAGATCAAGTTTTAAGAAAACACACACACACACACACACACACACACACACACACACACACACACACAGATACTCCTTTTAGGTGCCATGTTAACAAAGTTATCCTCTACCACATTAATTGGATTACCAGTGATAGGCTTCTTTTTGGTGAATAAACTTTATGACCTTGATCCTAGAAATCACAGTTTAAATAGAAATACAAAATTAAAAAAATGAAAAAGAAATCAAAGGATACCTCCTCCTTAATTTAAACCAGAAGGTGGCCTACTTTAGACTGAAGTAATCTAGTGGGAAATGTATTTTGGCAATAAACATCTACTTAAAAACATTCTACAACAAACTAACACCTCCTTGTACACTAATAAATTAAATACAAATTAAGGCCAAAGGATTTTTCTTTCTCTCTTTCTTTTTTTTTTAGACTCCATAGGATATCAAGAGCTTGTTCTTTAAAAGGAGAGTTCAGAGTACCCAAAACGTGAGGAATATATTCTATACCCTGGCAGAATCTTATTAAGCTTGTTCTGAACAGATGGGTGCCTATTTTTAAGAGCTCTAGGAAAGGCAATACCACGTGACTACAAAGCCCATTCTGATGGTCACGGTAGTCCTGTGATTCTTTAGCTAACTTCCACGTGTCTACAAACATGTCTATTTCGCGAGAGGATGCGATAAGAAACAAGTTTAAATAAATTAGACATTAGGACAAGAATATGGCAAGTTATTGTACTTTATTTGCAAAAAAAATGAGATAGGAGATTAATATTTAACAGTTTCAAAATAAGTTTGGTATGCTTTTTCTCCCTAAAGAATTCAAAAGCCTTTTTCAAATAATGCTTTTCTAACGTGTTGGCCTATTTATAATACAAAACATCTGTGAGAAAATTAATTTGTTTTTATTTGATTTTATAGAGCTGTTTTCCCCATAATGGGGCGTAAGAACTCTTATTCTAAAGGGTCTTTTTTCAGCAACTTATCATGTGTATTTCCAAATAGTAAAAACAAACAATGCCAATAATAATGATAAGAATGCTGCCATAGTGCTGTCCATTCATTTTCTTGCCTTTTTCTTTACAATTCTAAAAATCGTACATAGTTAACACCAAAAGAGATACTCATATACATATGTTTGGAAACCTAGAGCGTGTTCATCACAAACTACTTGGACGCTTTGTCTTTAAGTGTCGCACTTAAAAATATTATTCCATGAAATTCCAGGTTTCTGAAACATCAAGACAAAAAAATCATTAGATGTAGTGGATACCACTGTGCTTTGTCCACATGCCTTCCTCAGAGCTGATGCTTCCAATGCTCTTGTGCTTGGAATGTGGTCTGCTGAGGACTCACAGCTCAGTCCTTCACTGGCAATTGCCCTTTGGCTGCAGGGAACTGCTGAGACCCGGGCGAGCCCTCTCTCCGGGTTGTCTCGAACCCAGTGGTTGGCTGATATGGGATGTCCATGTCCAACCCTCATGTCTGGTTGCCCATAACTGTGATCAAGCATGCCAACTCTAGAGCTTATTATAGACTAGGTAGTGCTACCATTGCTTTTCCACAGTGGATCAGCCTTTACCTCCTCCAACACCTGCTTTTCTTCCTCCCTTACTGGCGTTAGCTTCTAAAACCATCCCCCAGGGAAACCTATGCATGCTGCAGTGCTTTTTAGGGTGTTGTTCAAGGAATCCAATCGAAGACACCATAAATATCACAATGGGACTATATTATTTAAAAAGCCATTCAAGAAATGTTTGCACACACTCTGACAACCTGTGTTCTAAAGTGGCTTAAGTGTCACCTAAAATGTAACTATTTACAGCTCCTGATGTACTAGAAAATCAATAAGGACATTTGGAACCTGCTATGTGCAAAGTGCTCTAGATGTTGGGAATGTGCCGTGACATTTAGTCATTATTTATTTATCAAACATATATTGTCTGTATGTGCTATGTCCTACGATCTAAGTGTTTGCAATCTGAGAAGGCAGAATACACACATGAAAAACAATTTCTTGTTTTTGCTAAAATATTGTATTTCTTTTACTTTCATGTCTTTTCTGCTTTTCTCTACTTTTTACTCATCACTGTGTTACATAATACCATTGTTATAAGCCATCTCAACACTTTTTAAAAGAAATACATAGGTCATAAAAAAGGGGTTTAAAGGGTGCTAAGAGACTTCTAAGAGTTAAGGATCATGGCCTTTGGAGAAAGAACAGAATTTAAGTTGACAGAAGCAGGAACTGCATTCCAGAAAAAATGGATCAGCATTGAAGAAGTATCACAAAGCAGGATATGTTCTTGGCACATTGGAAGTCATGCATAGTCCAATTTAGCTAGAGCTTATGTTATGGAGTTATAGGGAATGAGTCTGGAATGCTAACTAGTGCCAACTTGGTTATGAGTGCCAGGATAAGGAATTTAAGTTTGTTACGGAGAAGAGGGTTGAATTAATAGGAATTGAAGCAAGACTGCTCTGAAGATTCTATTTTTTTTTTGAAGATTCTTGTGTCATTATTTTGACCATGATATCATACAACTCTTTTATAATACAAAAATTATTAAATCCAAAATAAAATGGATAGCACTAAAATTTGATATCAAACTTAATGAATGTACTCAGGTGCATGTGGAGTAGGTGACATGCCCACACAGAGAAAATAATTAGTTAAGTAACTTTAAACACCAAGTCAAAAATGTCTATTCAGTTGGAAATACCATGAAGAACTCTTCTTCTTTTTCTAAATTCTGTTTTTATTAGCTCTGTGAACTGTTAAAGAACTAGAGTCAATGGCAGTCCAACAGAAATGTGCACTCTGGATATTCCATACCAAAAAGAATCAGGACTCTTTAAAGGAAAGGTGAGTCCAGTCTGGGGCAGAAAATCCGTGTAATGCTTCCAGGAAATGTGCCAGAAAGCAAGAGAGGCTAACCCGCCACCGCCCCGCCCCGCCCCCCCTCTTCAAATCGAACGAGGTCATGTCAAAGGACAGGGGGTATCATGATGGGTTTCCCGCTAGCCAAAGATGAGCAATTTGAGCATCTAACCACAACCACAGCCGCCGTAACAGACTCTATAATATCAACGGGTTCCTAGCAGGGGTCAAAGAACCTACGAAGTAGCATAGTTTACCAGGTAGGTGGATGCACATAGAAGTGTGAGAAGTACCATTCTGTATGGCTAATAAGGCTCATGATCTACAGCTTTGGTTTTCATTCCATCTTCCCTTTGAAACTGTACTACAGGCCGTTCTTGTTTTACTGTGGTACTTCTTTCTGCATGCCCTTTCTCTCATGTGCCTCTGCGAGCAGAACATGTGGTTGGTCCAGGTCTTCCTCGAATTTCTTTGCAGGGAGGCCATCACAATTGGGTAGAACTGCCCTATATTCACCAGCTTGCCCTTAAAGGTTTTGAGAGAGGCTGTGATACCAATTCACATCATTTCCTTGCACGCTGTAGATTCTTGTGCGTTGTTACCCACATCTCCTGCTCCAGCACCACCTACATCTCTTAAGTCCTGGCCACCATCCCTTTGTTCCTTGCCCTGTAAGATCTACTGTCTGGACAGGGAGGCTATTCCTGCAAATCTATCCCTGCATTATTATGCTGGCTCTGGTTCCATCATCTTCTCGCATTTCTCCCCTCCCTGCTTTTTTCTTCTAGTCCTATTTCAGTTTCTTGTTCTTTGCTTTAAAGCAAAGTATGTCACTAAATACAAAAACAAAGAATCTATTTTGCCTTTTCTTTTCTTATATTTAACGGCATGTTTTACCCAGTTATGCAACCAGTGACATCTTAAAATGAAAGCAAGTTTTCTCTTCCATTGATTATATTAAAAATTTAAATGTCTTCCTGTTCTAACAGAAGTTTTTTACATCCTCCATATGACTTCCAAATTTTCAGGATTGTGTGAAATTAGTTTTAGCTATTGCAATATCATGATAAGAAAAAGTGGTATATTTCTCTTTAGAGTTGACAATTCTCAATTCCCTATACACCCTGTCAATTCTTTTGTATACTTCAACTTGCTGTGATTCTACTTCAGACAATTAACATATGTATCTTGGTATGCCTTCTTCTATGGTACATACTAACAGACTGATTTTAGAGCGCTTGACATTATTAGATTTTGCTTAGATTCAAACCTAAACTTGGATTTCTCTAAAAGACTGGTGAGATTTCCTCCCCCGTCATAAAATCACCCATGCAGATTTCTAATCTTTGAAATGTCTATTCTATTTCATAAATCCAACTCTTGTACAGATATAGTCACTAACTTTTTTCACTGGAAAGAGCCCTAAACCTTAGCCCTGAAGAGATTTCTCTCATTTCTCTCTGAATTTCAAAGTGAAACGCTCTTCAGCACTGCTTAGGGATGTCCTTCCGCAGACTCAGAAGCTGTGACTTTGACCTTCTCTGTCTCTGCTATCGCGCGCGGCCAGAATGGAAGGGCAAACCCCCAGAAGGCTGGAGGACGGGGAGACCTCAGCCACCCTCGAGCCCCATCTGCTCACCTAACATGTGAGGAAAGTGTGGCCCAGAACACCTAAAGCCAAACAAAACACACCTGTTTACCCAAACTGTTATGGTAATTCTCCTCCTCCGCCCCTCCTCCCACTCCCCTTCCTTTCTTACGTTGTTTCCGTTCTTCCTTTGTTTCTTTTTCTTTTTTTAAACTGTAGTTTGTTTTAACCTTTGGTCACTTTGATGAATTTATTCACTTACTTGCTCGTAATGGAAGGTGAACGGAGCACACTCTCTGATGTTTCCTCTGATGCACGACATTATTTCTTCCTTGTATTTATGTGTAAGCCTTTCAAGTATCCTTTTGAACTGTTTTCCTTTAACCTTTGTGCCCTTGAATTACACTCCGTTTTTTTTCCCCGTGTCTCTTTTTGATTAATCTCCTCCGGTATTCAGCCTGTTGGGAAAGGAGGTGGTTCTTAGGGTCCAGCTCTTCCCATCTGTTCGGTTTCCCAACCACTCATTCCCTCTGCTCTCCCCTCCTCGGCTCCCGCATCCGGGGACTGTAGACCGGAAGCGTCTCCTCTGACGGCTCCTGGTCCTTTCCTCTGCAACCTACCTCTCCGCCCGGCCGGTCTTCATAGGTGTGTTCTCCTCGTCTTTCCTGTCTGACTTCCAGCCAAATCAGGCTTTGTTTTATTTCTCCCCATTTCTTCCCACTTCTCTCACCCAAACTAGAATCTTTGTTGTATTAATTTAGGGGAGAGAATGTTACTATATCCAGCTGTTTTGTTTTTTTTCTTCAGACTTTCCTACAGAGTGCTTGAGGTTGGTGCAGCTGTTGAGCAGTTTGCCCAGACGGTGTTCCTTTGCATAATAAAGGTCGCACGCATTTTATTGGAAAATATGCCATGTCCCTTTCCTCCACAGCAAGCACATGTTTCCTGGCGGTGCAATGCTCCCAGATGAGTTCCAAGGCCTTATACAAAGCGTGTCTTTAATTGTCTTTTTTTTTTTCTTATAATGACAACCCTTCTTTGTTTCTATTGGAAAACACCTGGCAAATGGCTAATCCCTCCCTATCCTTGCTACATTTCTGTTTCACGCTTACGTTTCCTAGTCCAAATCCCAAACCTGTCTGCTGCGTTGGCTGGAAATATTGACACAGTGCAAGATCATCTTTGTTCCTATACACTCGCCATTTAATCCTGCTAATTGGAAGCAACACCATATACTTCCACTAGCGCCGTTACTCTTTTCCAGCCGACTTTAAGTTAACACAATAATAACAACAATTAATGCTAATAATAAAACATCTTACAATAAAATATGCTAACAATAAAAATATAGCAAAAATAAATATACACTGTGTATTTCCTGTTCTATCTAGTATCCTGTTGTAGTTGACTCGAGCTTCTCATATAGTCTAATTAGTTTCAGGATAAAATATTCATACTTATGCTGTCCTGCAATTATTTTTACTTTTTTTTTTATTTCGCCACTAATTTTTGCTCAACTGTGGCCGTGGAAATGTTCACTGTTATTTAGGTATTTAAATTAAAGTATGAGAAGCATTATCACGTATTTTTCTGGTCACACATATGAATTGAAATCTTGCATAAATGTCGTCCTTTCTTCGATTATACATATATTTTAAGTAGACCTATAGTTACAGCCCAGTGTATAACTTCACCTAAAATTGAGAATGAGAATGGTCTTCTGTATCTTCTATTTCTGAGAAATTTGGAAAATTAACTACTAAATTACGTGCTAAAACACCTAGTCACTATGTAAAAAATGTTGCCTTATATAGTTGGTAGAAAAAATTCTGCAAGAAAAATTAGAAAATGTTAAATGCAGTATTTTCTTTGCTATTAGTAAACTCTGTAAATATGGATAGATCAATTAACATTAGCACTTTTATTTCTAAACTGTAAAGAGAGAATTTCACATTAATTAGAGATGACACAGTACATTGGACAAAACTTCAGAAGTAGGAATTATTTTATATATACACCATGCATTATTTTGAATCAGTTAAATGAACACCTCGATATTACCACTCAACAGGAAAATAAATTACTTTCCATGTGGAGGAAAAGGAATTATTGCTGTTTGGGAAATCTGGATAATACCAGTTAGTCTCTAAGGAGTAATAATTTCTGAATTGCCATTCTTGTAATTGTAAATAAACATATCCCCACTGCTAAAGTGCTAAGCACTATGAATTTTAAAAATTGTCAGTGAGCCAGCAAGATCATCTAAGTTGTTAAACCTTCTCTTTCGAATTGCCTTGGTTAATTCTTAAACTCATGGGTGAGGAGCACAAGATCAACCATGCTGTACATTTGATCATTTTGTTATTGTTTGAGGGTAGAAAAATCCTAATCCACTATATTATAAACTATGTGAAGGATGTCTTTATATTTCTTCATATATCTCCAGAGAATCCAGTACTGTCTTTTGTACACGAAGAGAGCTGTTAACTGATTGATCTTAAAATATTGAATTTGGGAAAAAATGGTAACTAAGCTACATACACAACAAGATGGTTTCCATTTATTCATACAGACAAGTAAAAATATTTTTCTTCCTTGATAGTTTTTCATGCATTGTACAGTTAAGCTATAAAAGAACATCAAAGAAAAGTTTAAATACATCTGTACCCTCAAGAGTACTGCAAGTCCTTTTGCTTTGTTTTTGATAAAATAGAAAATGGATTAAAACGGTTGTTTTTAAGAAGCACAATTATGTATGTTTTATGTTGGCATCTATATTAGAGTTGCCACTGTTACATGTGGGGAAGGCTTAGCTACTTTTTAAAGATGTCCCATAAATTCCACAACATATGTGCACTGACTAAGCATTTCCTGTGCCCTCGGGATCCACGGTATGTCTGGTTGTGTGTTTCTTTCTTCTCTTCTACATCCCCCGGCTACTATTCCAAAAACAGAAGGTGGGATCCATTGCCAAAGCATATTATATAATTACTATATGCTTCATATCTTATGTCCTCTAATTCTTCTTGTTAGTTTTGTCAATGGGTGTGAGGGATGGTTGTAGAGTTGAAGAGAAACTGGGATTACCAAGAAACCTAATAGAATAATAACCACATCAGATCTTCCTCTTGCTTTCATTGCTTAAATGCCCTTGCTTATGTTTCTTTGTCTCTTTCATATTGGATAGCCTTCTGCCCACCTTGATGGTCTCCCTGTGGCTCACCTCAATCTGTTTTCCTCTGTCTCCTGGCTGCCGGCCAGCTACTGAAACAGCAACTGGGCTATTTATAACTGATGGGCCTCAAAGGTGAGTGCTTCATATAGGCTAAGCACTCCTTTGTCTTGGTGTCACTGAAGTCACCATCCCAAAGGGCTCCAGGGCTATATTACTACACCTGACTTCTTATGAACTAAGTGTCAATATACGGTCAGGGCCTAAACCACAGTGAGTCGTTTTCTAGTCTCAAGACAGTTTGAGCTTTGCCAAGGTTCTTGATGTGGGATATTGTATATTAAGTGTATTAAGTGTATTCACTATAGAAAATGATGCTTGATTTAACACTTGGGCTGGAATAACATAGAAATACATCCAACTTGAATGACTTTTGATCTGAAGAGAGAAAAAGAAATATGTGACATTATAACATTCTTACTAGTCTGGATAAGTGAGTGCCAGGAGTATACACAATCATTTTATTCCAAATTTTCTGAATAGAAGACCTGAATCACATATTTTAAGGAAATAGGGTCCCTTTGAGTTGGTGGAAGGAAGTCCTAAAAATGGGAGGGCTATCTGATTTAAAGACATCTGCTCTGAGCTTCCATGGTAACCTGTAAAGCATTTCACAATCTATTCTTAGCTTACTTCTTCTCCTTATCTTACTGGTGTTTCCTAAATTCATCTTGGCAGTCAACTGTTTTTGTAAATAAATGTTTATTGAGACATAGCCACACTCATGTGTTTTCCAATTGTGTATACCTCCCTTCCTGTTAGAGAGGTGGACTTGAGTAGTTACCAAAGAGTTGAATAATTGTCAAAAAGACTGGAGAGCCCACAGTGCTTAAAATACTATCTGGATTTCTGTTTATCAACCTCTATTCTAGAATATTTATCTGCTCACAGTATGAATGAATTTACTGGTTTGTCCAGTACAGAATTATTTTTAGGTCATTCATTCATTCATATATTCATTAGTTCAAATAGAATTCTCAGGAGTCAGATAACCCTTGGTTCAAATCAGAGCTCTACTGCCATGCTGGTCTTTGGGGGAATTACAAACACACCACACTTTGGTTTGTTCACCTGTGAAATGAGCAGAATAATTGTGCCTGCTTCATTCACCCCCTCCATCACTGGGAACACATGAATGCATCAGTAGGTCTACAAAACTGTCGTAAGTTGGTGGAAATACTGTTTCAGTTACTTCTACTCATGTGGCTTCACTGTCTTCCAGGTCCCTCCTTCTCATGCTTCTTCTTTGTTCTCAAAATAGGCAAATGCCTGTAATCATGTCCAGAACACAGAATGTGCCTGGCCAAGAGTGAAGAGATGAATGACTGAATGAATAGATGCCTTTTCTCTATTCTCCCCATGATGTTATGATGCTATATGCCTTTGGCTCAAATTGTAACATGAAAAGCATGGATCCACAGGGACCGAAATGAAACAGTGCCTCAACTATAACAGATGAAATATAATAAATGATTAGTAAATGATTCTTGAATGAATGCAATGAATCGTAAGGTGAAATGTTACATTGTTCCACAATAACATCGTCAAAGAGAGACTATGTAGGTCCTGAAGTCCAAACCTACTTTTTTCAGGTTGGATATTGTAAAAACAAACAGAACATAGCCATGGTTGATTTGCTAAATATATAACAGAGAACAAAGAATAGATGAGTTACACAGGTCATAAGGTTGGCACAGAGATAATTTTACTCAAGGATGAAGAACATTCGTAACTTGACAAATTTAACTAATGTTTCAAAAACTAGTAGGTGCTAATTCACTTTCAAAAAGCTGTAATCACCTCTTCATATTTGAGTACAAGCAATAAAGTGTATGATTCCTAACTCAGATTAAAGTAGGGTTTGGGCTTTGAGACTGATAACTTCCACCCTAGTATAGCTTAACTTAAATCCCTTTGCTTGGGGAAAGGCTCTGTTTTTCCAAGAGAAGGAAGACTGGCAGCACAGTGTATGATATTAAGACACTGTCTAGGGGTTAAAAAGAGCTAAGTATGTGTATGTATGTATGTGTGTGTAGGGACAAGGTTATCATTGTGTCCATTCCAGACAAGATCGCTGGGCTTATTTAATATCTTATTATTATTTAGTTTTATTAAAGAGAAACTAGGAGGGAATAAATTATGCTAAAGATGACCTAGTGGGATCTGGGAGCCAAACATCACAGCAAAGCTTAGTGGTGAGAAGAAGTACTTGCCTATTGTTTTCATTGACTACAGTCTATCTCCAGCATGATGAGAGCTGAATGCAGCATTATTTGGCATAATTAGGATGCACAGAAGTGAGAAGAATGGGGGATGAAGTGGTCATAAGACACCTTTGGTCTCCCAGAAATAATCAGGAATGGCTGGTCGAGGGAAAGAAATTCAAATATGCAAGTATTTCTTTATGAGATAAAGAAAACCATGTGTTAATAATGTTAACAAACCAAAATTGGTATACACAGTCTGGGGAGAACTGGGGACATTTAGGCTACATGTAAAAAGGAAAGAACAAATGGCAGTATCATCCTATGTAGTTAGTGATGAAAGATCTGGATTCTTTGTATGTGCACATTCAGTCCAGAAGTTTCAGAAAGAATAAGAATAGCAGCTCATTCAAAAGAATCTAAAATAATAATATACAATATAATTCTATTATTCCATTTATATTGTTTTAATAAAATACTAATATGTCACCTTCTGATTTCAAATAATCACCTTAACTCATACTAATTATGATTAACTTATTATTAATATGAAATGCATAAGAAAATGAAGAGAAAATACTTAGGTCTGAGCACCATCCAGTAGCTACTCAATTAATTCCTTTTCTTTGGAATTGATGAAATTTCTAGGAAATCCCAGAGGCAAGAAGCTAAAATCAAAGATTACTTTGTGAAGATGAAAATGGTTTCAAACCAACCCATTTCCCCTATACTTTCTATTAATACCACTTTAAAAGTGATTTTTTTCACAAAATAATTTCTATATTTGTAATTCATGTCCAGAGAGATTGGTTTCATGGTGACCCAAACCTGAGAAAGAAGTGAAAATTATTTGAAAACTTTAACTAAGGAAGAAGAGAATTACAAAAAGTGACTTTTGAAATAGGCTACTTAGTGCAATTTATATTTTATTCATTTACTTGGAACTTAAGGTGTTTTGAGATCTTCACCCTTTATAATCTCCTCCATGCGTTCTTCTTACCCTAAATGAGATCATGATACCTGGTTCTCACCAATCGGCATATCAAAGATTTAAAATGTCTAGCATCCATTTAGCCTGGGGGTAAAAGCCACTCTACCCTGCTAATCCTGTAATAATTTTGTAAGTTCCCTATAAATTTGTAAAAAATGTAGTTAAGATTTCCATGATCTGGGGGGCCTGGGTGGCTCAGTCGGTTAAGCCTCTGCCTTTGGCTCAGGTCATGATCCCAGGGTCCCAGAGTCCTGAGATGGGCTCTCCGCTCAGCGGGGAGTCTGCTTCTCCCTCTCCCTCTGTCTGCTGCTCGCCCTGCTTGTGTTCCCTAGCTCTCTGTCAAATAAATAAATAAAATCTTTAAAAAAACAAAAAAAAGACTTCCATGATTTAGTTGTTTCTCACCAAATCATTAATCCGTAATATGCTTTTGACACTAAGGTCAGTTAAACTTCCTCTGTCCTTTTACTTTCAGTTCCTGCTCTTCTTTACCAGAATACTCTTTTGACAGTTCAAGTCTCACGTCTCCAGGAGCATCTGATCATCTTGCCTCCCTCTTTAACAGCTGCAAATTTCTTGGTAGGCGCTGGCTGCGCCACCCAGCATTTCACAACACGTTTGTATTTTACTGTACTGTGCTCCTTGTTTGTTGTTTTTGTCATCCCGGCTAAATTATATGCTCCTTAAGGACAAAAATGATATCAGCAAGTACCCGATAGATATATTTATTTACAGATTCCATGATCTGTGAGCTTTGCAACACGGGATCTCTTTGTGTCAACAATATCAAATATTAGAAAATAAGAAGTCTCTACCTGAAAATTGGAGAGATTTTCTGATTGGTGGTGCTCTGTTTATAATTATTAACAATGTTTAATTCTTGTTTAATATTCATGTAACACAATGATATTTTTGGCACACATTCTTGGACATAATTGATTATCTACTTAATTTTATCTTTATGAAACTGAATAGGAGTGCTTACATGTTTTTTGATGTGGTGGTGAGTTTCATGTAAACAGGACAACCAATCATGAAAGGAAATTACACAACACAGACAATTCAACACTCATTCAGTGGGGGAAAGTATTTTTATCATAAATGAGGGAAACAACACCTGTCATTATTTATACTTTACTTTTCATTTGATCAGTTTCTGAGTTGCCTGTTGTAGAATTAACACATTTACCCTTGAAATTTCTGTTAAAAAATAACAAGACTTGAACATTTCTTCCAAGTAAACAAAATGATTATTATTATTTTTTTAATCTCACCCTCTATACAATACATAACGTAAAATCATAAGATTTTAAGTTCTTTCTGGTTGTAATTTAGTTAAATTGGGAATTCTTATCAATTCCCTCAGTGACTGACTGATGTGCTGAGCTGTCCCTGGGGATTTTAGGACGCCATGGTAGGTAGAGAGACTTAATGATTCTAGATGTTTTTAATGTCTTGTTTCAAGATGAGGTAAATATATTTCTTGAAGTCCCTTTGAAATAATTGTCAACGGCAGTGGAAACAAACTCAATCATATTCAAACTGCCTCCCGATAAATTCTTCTGTTTAATATCTACTAATATAAATCTCAAGATAACAGACATTCATATAGTATGCAAGTTAAATTGAATAATGGTCATTCATTACTTCTAAGATCACTACCTTTTTCTGTTACTCCTATATTATCTTCAGAGCTTATCCTCTGAAAAATAATTTACATGAGCAACTATTGCTAATAATCATACCAATAATAATTAACGCTTTCGAAATTCAAAAGGCTGTCTTTGTTTTATGAGTTCCTAAAAGTCACAATGCAGTTTTCTGCTGACGAATGTTTGATGCATCCATTATCCTCGTTGCACTTTTAAGTATTTGACCCTGGTTACTTGGTTTATAAATTTCACAATTATCCTGAAGACATTTCTTCCCTTATTTTGGTGTAAAGGGACAGGGAGGTGCTTTAGGCTTTTTAACTCCAATATCTGAAAAGTACGTGAAAAGATTATCTTGTGTAGAGCAAAACAGAAATTAAGGACTGGAAAGAGAGGGCAGCAAAGAAAAATTCGAGAAGAAAGTCCGCAGGAAATAGACGAGCACAGAGACAGATCAGATGGAGCTGACGTCAAAAATGAAAGAAGGGGAAATTGAAGGATTTTTCACAAAATATTTTCTAATATCTTGAAACTCAACGTTTGCATGTAACTGAAGTTTTTGACCATGGATTTGATGATTGAAAGACATACCTTCTCATAGTTTACCTTACAATCTTTAACATAAATTATCAGAGTGGTTTTTACTCTGAACAGTAAAAATTAGGTTATCAGGTAGATTCCTGAGTTTTACACACCCTCTTTCTACTTAGAGTAGATTATGAATTAAACACTTAACTCTCTCTCGAACATACTCCACTTAGTCTCATGCTCATCAACATGGAAAACAAAAAAGAAAACCCGAAAATATCCCTAGTAAATTCTCTGTTGACTTATCTACAGATAGATTATTTTGCAGCAGATGTTTTGCTTCTTACAAGCGCAATTCATTTTTTGATACAGTGTTGCAAGCTTCTGACCCATTTTCCTGCCTCAATTATGCCTTTGATTTTCCCCTCTCAGAATTTCTGTTGATTTCTGCTCTTCCTCAGATGATCTCTAAACAAACACCTTTGACATTTTGCAAACACTCCTCCTCATCTACCCAGCCCTTGCCTGGAGGCATAAAATCTTTATCTCTTTGCAGATCTAACAATTGCTGCCCTCAACAGTGAGTCACATAAATGAAGCTCCAATTTTATGTGAAGGGGCAGAGGAAGGGATGCTGAGAAAAACAGACTGAAGAATTTAAGGAGCGAACAACAAACATTGACAGGCCCGTCTGATCCTCTGGTGCCTTCTTCTGATCAATGACACACCGTTCCCGAAGGCAAAGAGACACGAAGCCAGATTTTTCGGACTTAAACTGTGATACTTCTGGAAAAACCATCACTGTTTAAATCATATGTAATGATCTTTCAGCAGAAGTTACCATGTCGTCTTTACTTAATGATGTCGAATAAGGTCATCATTTAAAGTTTATCACAGTTTCGTCTTCACTGGTTTAAATTCTGACGTATTTGAAGCCAATTGTGGAAGAGTGATGTATGCAATTTGACTTACCTTAAATGCCTGAGCGACTCATTTTGCTCGGCTTGTAAATGACAGCGTGAATATAGGAGTTCATTTTGATAATAAGAAAATTTAAAGTTTGGCTCAACAATCTGGAAGAACAAAATGAATCTTGACATGGGTCTAAAAATAAGAACATCTGTTTGCAGCAGGAAATAGTCATGATTTATGGTTCCGACATCACTGTGTGATATGTTGTTTCACTTTGTGGTAATTTACAGCATTTAATGTACTATATAAATCGACATAAACTGAGGTAATGCTCCCTCAAAATGCAATAAAAGGAACAAAAATGTAGAATATAAATGTTTGGTTTCCTGTGTGAAAGTTTTGGTTTTACAGTGGAGATTCATGTGGGAAGAACAGAATGATTCTAAACCAAAATTGCCCCCTAGGCAGCTTTGAAGTTTTGCTGGTGTCAGCATCCCACGCACACATGAAGTACAGGACACTGGAGGGAGTCCCAGGGCAGACCTCATGTGCCATCACCCTACTGATGAATTTTTATTTACAGTTTTACAAGCATGTCCTTCCTGTAAAGTTCTAAAGCCCACCCAAATGCCCCTGAGTCACACACATTTATCTTATTTTTTTGGCTAATAATACAACTTTGTATTTTTTTTAAGTCTAGTAAATGATTTTATATGAAATTGTCCCTAATCCTAAAAAGTGATCTGCCTTTGAATGTATTTCAGAACTCTTACAAAGCTCTAAATCAATATCATTTTATTCAAAACACATTAAAACTGGAAAATTGTGCTATGCTCTCATGAAACTGCATGGATACCTCTCCAACAAAGAATTCACAATCCTAAACATTTCACCTGTATTCCCAGCATCATATCTCTTACACCTGCCTAGTAGCGACAGCAGGAGAGGCTGGGTCAGGGTAGAGGTGAGGATTTTGCAGGAAGAGATTCGAAGAATCTTAGGGCACAAACTTCCAGTGCTTTCCACTGAAAAGTTGATGGGCAGTTCCTGTAATGAACAATCAAGCTATTTGCCCGGGGAAGAATTGCAGAAATAGAAAGTCATGCTAATATATAGGTTAAGTTATTTTTGTTTTGTTTTTTTAAGATTTTATTTATTTATTTGACAGAGAGAGAGAGCATAAGCAGGGAGAATGGCAGAGGGAGAGGGAGAAGCAAGCTCCCCGCTGAGCAGGGAGCCCCATGTGGGCCTCGATCCCAGGACCCTGGTATCATGACCTGAGCTGAAGGGAGATACTTAACTGACTGTGCCACCCAGGCGCCCTATAGAGGGTAAGTTTTGAGGGAAATAGAGAGTTTGAGAACTCAGTATCTTTGCCATATAAGGGAAGGATGGTCTTGATTCTCAGACCCTTGCCTTGTATCTACCAGAATTCATGAGCATTCAATTGGGCCAGTGTTATAGGAACCATGTGAGTCCAGTGATAGAGAGGGTGCTGAGCACCAACTTGTTACGCATGCATGCAAGGAAAATACCAAGTATTTTAGTTAAAATAACACCTCTGGAGGATTATCTAGAATTTTCTGAACTTTACACCCTTACAAAATCATACCAACACCTTGCCACTGTCAGTCTCCATTTCACAGATGACAGAACTGAGGTGGAGAGAGGGTAACTAGTTTAAAAGCCAACAGCTATCACCCAGCCACCCCATCCCTCCCACCCCCCACCATTCCAGCAACCCTCAGTTTGTTTCCGGAGATTAAGAAAAAACAAAAAAAGGAGATAGTAGGAAAAGAAAAATGAAGGGGGGGATCGGAGGGGGAGACGAACCATGAGAGACTATGGACTCTGAGAAACAAACTGAGGGTTCTAGAGGGGAGGGGGTGGGGGGATGGGTTAGCCTGGTGATGGGTATTAAAGAGGGCACGTTCTGCGTGGAGCACTGGGTGTTATACAAAAACAATGAATCATGGAACACTACATCAAAAACTAATGATGTAATGTATGGTGATTAACATAACATAATAAAATAAAATTTAAAACAAAAAAGATAAAAAGAAAAAAAAGTCAACAGCTACTAAAGGGAAGTGTCAGAGTCTGAAATTGTATCTGATGCATCTGGAGCCCGCACTCTCTAATACACTACTTTTTCAACTAATCACCTAACTTCCATGGAGTTTCCTTATGTAATATGTACGATTTTCCCTATTTCGATTTTTTAAATGATTTTATTATTTTATTTATTTATTTATTTATTTTGCAGAGAAAGAGCCAGTGTGAGTAGGAGGAGGGGCCGAGGGAGAGGGAGAACCCCAGGCTTACTCCCTGCGGAGTGCAGAGCTTGAGTCTCACAACCAAAGGTCATGACCTCACACTGAAATCAAGAATCCGAAGCGTAACTGACTCAGCCACCCAGGCACCCCTAACCTCAGGATTTAACTCATCATTCTATACATATTGGGCCCTAAACTAGTGTTAGCAATATTAAGATAAATACTAAATAATATTAATAGATTTATCAAAATTGCATCAACAAATCAATTATCTCAACAGAAGGAGGGAGATTGTATGACAAAACAGAGAGGCAGACCTTAATTTCACTTCTGATGGTAGCTTACTTTCTGTCCCCACTGGGCCTTTACGTATGACATATCCCATCAGAACATACCTTTCTTTCTCTACCAAAATAGGTCTCTTCCTTAAAATACCTTTTTTTAACATACTATTTTTTTTCATGAGTTTTACTTGCATAAAATCTTTCAAAACTAATATGTAAGCCATTTACAATATTCCCTAATATACATTTATATCTGTGAGTAGTTGTAATGTATACTTAATGTCTTGTAAAAATGCATATGCACACATATTGTTAATGGGTACTTAGAGTTAAGTTCCTTAAGGGACTTCTAACATGGCTTTGCTTGCTTTGATAGTTCTTTTTGGATCTATCTAGCTATCAGCAGATTTTTCTATAATACTAGCAGCGTAATGAGTATTTTTATCATAATCTATAAATATAAATGTGAAAAATCAGTTACTATTCCATGCTTTTCCTTCATAGAATTTCCTGCCTTGGATAAATGCAATAGCCATAAAAGACTTACAAGTTTTAACTTGGTAGGAAATTAGTGCACTTTTTCATTTTTATCTTATTATTTCTTTTCTCCGCAGCAGCTTGCAATACAAGTTCATTCAGACTACTATTTATTTCTTTTTCCTGAACGGAGTTTAACATTTTTCTAAGGGAAAGAAAAAAAATCACAATTTTATTTTCGCCAGTTTTCTTCCCATTTACTCTCATAACTAAGTCTGTGGTGATGATTTCATAGAAATGTGCATTTTCTGAACATTTTGCATTATCATATGAAAATCATTTTGGAATTTTGTGGGGTTTTTGGTGTTGTTTTCTACTCTTTTTTTTTCTTCAGATATTAACTGTTGTTCTAAAATGACTATTCTTACTGAAGCCTAATGATATTGCCCTGATGGGCCACCAAATTATTTTTATGTGTCCAAAAGACTTTCCCATTATTTAAGTGTATCTTTTTATGTTATTTTACTATTTCTATTTCCTTTAAACGCCAAAGAAGAATATTTTCAAACCATTTTAAGAAGAGTCACGTATTTTAAAGGCATCCCAAACAGTAAAGTGCTTAGGGCTATAGGGCACTAAATTTGACACACACATCTGTTTGGATTGTCATATGCACAGAACAGACTCATTCTGAGTATAATGCAAAATAGAAGAACAGCATCGCTCCTCAAAAGAAAACGCGTTTTGTCATATTGATAAGTCTGTAGAGTATGCAGATTCTTGTACCGGTGAGGTTAACTGTAAGGGGAACATTAAAAAGAAGATATTTGGGAATTCTGGAATGTCAATTCAAAGGTCATTTGAAAAATGCTTATTTCAGGCTGGAGACAATATGATTGCACATTTAGAGATGAATTACTGAATAAAAGGAATGCTGTCTTCACTGGCCACTGGAATGTAATGTGTTATATTTTAAGGCTCAGTTATACATGTAAGGGCTTAGATTTGGGATTTCTACAAATATTTTTAGGGAAGAGTGTTTTTAAATTAGTTAACTGATGGGCAAGGGACTCTCTCAAATTTTGAAAACATACTGTAGGAAAACCTATGATTAGGTTTCCTGTGGCAGGAGACTGCTCTTCAAACTGACTGAGCCTATTTTGGTCCAGCATAAATAAGGGACAATGAATCTCTTTGAGTTTCCTGATTTTGAATACAAATCATTGAGTCAGGGGGTAGGTTCATGATGAAGGAGACTTGACCTTCTACCTCCAAAGAAGCATTGTGACTAAATGTTTAGAAAATGCAATTCAGTCCCAGTAAAGTTGAAAGAGGATACATTCACAGGGTCAATTACAATTAGATAGCTCTGACGTCTGATTCCAATTGTCTACATCCTTTTTTTTTTCTATTTCCAAACATTTTCTATTCAAGAATGAAGCAACAGGAAAGTGCACAAAACAGGATCGTATAGCTCAAATAATTATTTCGTACTGAACACAATTGCAGAACTACCATCCTAGTTCAAGGGTGGAACATGACCAGCACCCCAGCAGCCCCCTTGTGACTCTGATCCCCACCCATCTGTCACCACTTTCCAGGCTTCTATCAGTATAGATTGAATTCGTCTGTTTTTCAAATTCAGATAAACAGGGTCGTAAAGTAGCTAATCATTTGTGTTTGCATCTTTTCATCCGTGTCATTTTATATAACAATAATTCATTTACTCTCATGGCTATACCACCCCATTTTCTGAACAGTACCTTGCTATTTATCAGTTCTACTCTTTTTTTTTTAAGGTTTTATTTATTTATTTGACAGAGAGAGACACAGCGAGAGAGGGAACACAAGCAGGGGGAGTGGGAGAGGGAGAAGCAGGCTTCCCGCGGAGCAGGGAGCCCAATGAAGGGCTCATGACCTGAGCCAAAGGCAGACGCTTAACGACTGAGCCACCCAAGTGATGGACTTTTGAGTTGTTTTATGTTAGTGTTTGGTTGTTACAAATAATGTTCCCAGGAATAGACTTTTGGCTTCCTTGTATGTTTTATGTATGTTGCATCTGCTGTGAAACTGCTCCATCATGTTATGCATATTCTCAGTATTAGCAGATACCTGCCCACATTATTCTAAGTTGTTATTCCAATTGCACTCCCACTAGCAGTGAGAAGTTTTCCAGTTGCAACATATTTGATATTTCCAGGTTTTTAAAGTTTTGATATACCTTCTGATGCAAACATACATGCACTCACAATATTTTTCTGAGAGTAAGTGGTAAAGTTGATACCCTTTATCACTACATATTTTAGTATGTTTCTGCTAAACACAAAGACATTCTCTTACAAAACCACAGTATGACTCTACAAAAATGGGGAACTAATATTAGCACATGCTATTATTTTTCTAGGAATCTGTCCATTTCACATACATTTTCAAATTTATTTCTTTAAAGTTTCTCACAGTATCATCTCATTATGTAGAATCTGTGATGACGTTTTGTTTTCTATTTCTGTTATTAGTTATTTGTGCCTTCTCTTATATTAAGCAGTACTTCCAATACTTTTGATCCCTAATTTTCAACATTCTATCTAATAAAGGGAACCCCTTTGATTTTCTATTTAGCTATGATTTTTTATCACAAATAGATTTGAATTCATACAAAACATTTCTCCTATTTTATTAAATTTTTTAAATCGGCTTGTTTCTTCTATTTTCTTTGAGTTGATTTGTTGTTCTATTTTTAACTTCTTGAAATTAATTGATTTATTCTGTATTTTTCTCAATTATGTGCATTACTTGTTATAAATTTTCTTTTAATGTAGTTTTCTTTGTGCGTGCCAAGTTTTTGAAATCAGACTGATGGGAGAGGTTTCCTTTTCAGGTATTCTCTCCTCTCCTCTCCTCTCCTCTCCTCTCCTCTCCTCTCCTCTCCTCTCCT
>NW_027397069.1:2352665-2459003 GCF_003265705.2 Callorhinus ursinus
CTCTTCTCTTCTCCTCTTTTCTATTCATCTATGTGTCTATTTTTGTGCCAGTACCATACTGCATTGATTACTAGTTTTGGTAATATAACTTGAAGTCTGGAATTGTGATGCCTCCAGCTTTACTTCTTCTTTTCACAATTGGTTTGGCTATTCGGGGTCATTTATGGTTCCCTATAAATTTTAGGATTGTTTGTTCTAGTTCCATGAAAAATGCTGTTAGTATTTTGATAAGGATTGCATTAAATCTGTAGATTGCTTTGGGTAGTAATGGACATTTTAAGAATATTTGTTCTTCCAATCCATGAACATGGAATGTCTTTTCATTTCTTTGTGTCATCTTCAATTTCTTTCATCAGTGTTTTATAGTTTTCAGAGTACAAGTCTTTCACCTCTTTGGTTAGGTTTATTCTTACATATCTTATGGTTTTTGGAGCAACTGTAAGTACGATTATTTTCCTAAATGGGTATGGAATTATAGGTTAATAGTCTTCTGTTGTGTTTGGTTTATGTGTTTGAAATACTTGGAAAATATAACTGCATTATCTTGTAGCTTCCATTGTTTTAGTTTTGGTCTTACCAATGTAACATTTCTTAATTTTATGAACATTTTTAAGATTTTTGTTGTAATCCCTGCTTTTTAGCAGTTTTACTATGACATACCATATATGTGTGCCTGTGTGTCTATATATCTGCTTAGAGATTGTAGTGCTTTTAAGTAGTGTCTTAATAACTCTCATTAGTTCTGAAAGTTTTATATCATTGCTTTTGAAATATACTCTCTATTCTATTCTCTTTTTCTCGTATTTAGTAGCTCCAATGATATGTATAATTAAGCTTTCTACCTGTATCCCTGTGTCTCCGAAATCTTTTTATACCTCCATGTTTTAGTCTATTCTTTTGGAGGGAAGACATATTCCCAAATAATATATTTGGGAATATATTATATTCCTCAGACATTCTATCAAGTTTACTCATTTTCTCTTTAGTTGCATCTACTCTACTGTTAAATGTATTTATTATATTTTCTTTCCTTTCCTTTACTTTTTTTTTTTTTAAAAACCTTGTGTTGAGTGCTGACTTTCAATAGATGGCAACAGGGGAGTTGCTTTGCTATGTATAAAACCCCTACCAGAAGCAGGTCATCTATGAATGATTTAGCATATTTATTTTCAGTTGCACTTATTTTACAATTCAGGTATATATTTTCCATGGTTTCTTTTTATATAGTTTGTATTCCTCTGTGGAAATTGTTAATTTTTAATTAATTTGTTGAAAATGTTAGATATAGTTGTTTTAATTTGTGTGTCATATGTCCATCATCTGCCTTTACTTACTCTGTTTTTTTCTCTTTGCTTCCCTGGTAGAGTACATTGTTAATGAAAAAAAAAAAAATTAGTGAGTAATAGTTTGGAATATAAGGAAATGTTTTGGTTTTTTTTAAGATTTTATTTATTTATTTGAGAGAGAGAGAATGAGAGACAGAGAGCACGAAAGGGAAGAGGGTCAGAGGGAGAAGCAGACTCCCTGCTGAGCAGGGAGCCCGACGTGGGACTTGATCCCAGGAGTCCAGGATGACCTGAGCCGAAGGCAGTTCCTTAATCAACTGAGCCACCCAGGCGCCCATAAGGAAATGTTTTATTTACTTTTGGAAAGATATTTTTTCCTCTGTCAGGAGCTGAGGGACAGTGTGAGTTACCTTATTTCAATATTATCTTATTTCAAGCAATAGCATCTCAGTCATCAATGTAGTTGCTCTCTATCTTATTCCCCTTACTATGATAGTAGAGCTTTTTTAAAATCCCAGACTAAATTTAGGTTGCTTTGCCAGACTGCCTTGATTTTTGGTGTATCCTGAACTTACATTTGTATCTTACAATACCTGAGGATGTCAAAACTCTACTTTTCTTCTCAAGGTCTGTACAGTATCCTCCAGAATCACCAGGTTTCCCTGGAGGATTTCAACTCTCCAAATGCAGTTCAGGTATGTTGGATCTTGGAAACGTCTCAAAATATTCCTACAGATTAAAAGAAAATTATCCATTTTTTTCTTATTTTTCTCAGTAAGATAATTTTTCTCAATTATCTGTTCTGCCATTTTGAGGAGTTGAGTTTCATTCTCTAGTATCAAATGTGAAAGTATAAAATATGAAGAACAGTCTCCTTTCTTTAACCTCCTAAGGATAAACAGCTCTAATCTACCATTAGTCATGAGACTAAAAGTCCCATTTACCAAAAAGGGAGCAGCAACTAATATGAAAGCACCTTCTCACACACACGATCCTCAAAGATGCCCTTTCGTAGGTAGGCCCTGTGGCAGCTTTGCTCTTCTGCTGTCCAATCCAGCACATGTGTGAATTGTCCTAGACAGCCTAACACTTAGCTGCAACTAAAATTGTAAGTATTAAGTACATGAGAAAATAGAATCAAGTTCAGTCATGAAGATAAGCCAGTGAGACACTTTAATGGATTGTTCTCATTTTACCTCAGTAATATTCCATGTGCTGTAGTGTCTTGACTATGGGTTAGTATCTTTTCTGGGGTCTAAAGTTTTACCAAAAGAAATAGGAATTCTATTTTGATATACTATTAAATTGACAATGTGAGTATTTATTTGCTTTTCCAAGAACATAATAACGTTTGAAACTATTGACAACATTTCCTTGGTTGCCAAGGCAACATTCCAACACTAACTTGAGAATGGGCTTTTAGATATTACACAAAGGGAAAGTATTTTGATTCTTTATTTAAAGAGAAGAATTTTATTAAGCATATGAAGAGAGGAACACCTATAAGTGCTGTTCATAAAGCAGACTGCAGACATAAGAACACAAGATGAATCTGCTGCTACAAATTAAAGATGTTCCTTCCACAGTATATGCTACTGTCACTTTGCCAATAAATATCAAGTTATACTCTGTGTGTGTATGTTAAGGAAAGTAGCAAAGAACAGGTGAGAAAAATTTAAGAAAGGGCAAACCAATCATATACCTTTGAAATTGGCATTTTGATATTTAGGTTCTTCTTAACGCTCAGATTAATTGAGCAATCCCTTTCAGAGCCATTCCCTAAACTTTTGTTTAATTGAATGATATAATTTTACACGATTATTCAATTATAGTATTGTATTGTAGTTCTGAAAGAGGGCATAGATTTTACTCTTCCTCTTTCTACCAATATAAAGCTGAGACTTATGCTATAAACAGCACCGGGTGGCCCCTGCCGTGTAGGGTAACTGACCAGCTGCTAAGAAATTTCAACAATTGCCATAATGCAGGAAGTTAACATATTTATCAGATACTTGAGATGAAAAAATGGTATTCATGGGGACTTTTTACCCTATGCCATCTGGTCCTGAGGTGCCTATTACATCTATTATTGACTCATTAAAGTCAATGAGGTGAATAACACAATTAAACTTGTTTACTTGTCATGTAACAGTCAGTTAACATTGAAATGTAACTTCCAGTTTCAGTACCACTATGCAGCAGAAACCCATTCCAACAACACTATGTGATACCCAAAATTAATCTCAGATTAATATCTCTCAAAATTATAGAGCAATTTAAAAGTACATGAATATTTGAAAGGTACTTTTTAACATGCAAATGCCATATAACAGTCACAATGAAGATTAGTCTTTATAATTAAAATAATAAAACAGAAATAAATGGTCAATGGGGACCAAATACAGGATACATATTCCTGTACTCCCCTAATCATTCAGCTGCAGATGGCTTGCACATTTGCAAATAGCTTGCAGAAAATATGGATCCATTTGTGTAGGCAGGGCAGCAAGAGACAAAGTTATCAGAATGGAAAAGCTTATTTCTACAAAGCAGTTTAAGAATTCATTACTAGATAAGCTCTTAAATATGGACATAAATGGTTGTGGCAAGATAAAAACATTATTCCTGTTATTTTAATTTGCACCCAATATTCCATGATGAAAATAATGTAAAGATGATCTTTTGATTTAATATTGGACCTAAGAAAAACACTATAACAAAAGGTTTAAGACTTTATAAATATTTATGTAGTTATATAATAATAACACATTCCTCAAATACTTCTGAGTTAACACTTGAAATAAAACAAAACGTGCATTTTTCATTTGTAAGTACTTCTCTATATAAAGCGAGTTAACATCGTTTGTTCATTATACATGTTGGAAATTCGGATAAATTAATGAAATGCCGGCTTTAAAATGAAGGTTTCCTGAATAACCGTTCAGTGCCTTCAGAAATAAGCATGGGCTTCTTCACTCATCATATAATCATGTACGTATTTGATCAATAAATGTTTGGAGAAGAAAAAAGATACAGGGACTGAAAGAGAGAAGAGAGAGAGATTTTCAACTACAACTGGACACACTCTTTTCCGAAAAATCCTTAAAGCTAAAATAATTTTGGATTTTTTTTTCATGTTTATTTGTGTGCATACCCAGCAACTGATAAATACCCCTCTTTGGACTAAAAGAACTATTTATTCAGCTTAGAAATGAAGTCCTCCTCTTCAATATAAAATTTCTACCAGGTTGGTTTCATGTAAAATTTTTCAAATAATGTGTTTCTACATATGATATTAAATGATCTTTTAACAAAAGTAGATAAACAGCAAAGAGCTTACAAGCAATTGCTCATTCAAATGACCACAGAATTTGAATCTCAAGAGCAGACAAATAGCACTTTACTTTGACAGAAGAAATCCAGAAGCATTACTAGTCATTAATCTTAAATAAATAACACTTTTAAAGATAGAGTCTCCAAAGGCTACCTGCCTTGTCAATGGTTTTTGTTTTGTTTTGTTTTGTTTTGTTTGTTTGTTTTTAACCTAAGCAACTCAATTTGGAATCACACTGTAAATTCTACTTGGAAAGGGAAAGTGATGAAAATCGTCCAGCCATTCAATCTCAACTCACTACATCATTATGACTGGAAGTTCATGCTCTTTGTTGTACAGAAATAAGATAGAAAACCAGTGAATACAAATAAATATCCATTGCATCAGTATGCTGTGGAACGATGAAAAAAGCTACACTTGAGCAATTAAATAATTGAAAATGTTTGTTGCAATGAAATCCTCCTAATATATTTTAGGGACTTAGCAGTTTAAAAACAATGGATTTGCTTCTTCATTCTAATCTAGATGAAGATATTTGTTGGGTTATGACAACTAAAAATAATAGGATTTGAAATCCCATGCATTTCTATAATCATAGGTCTTATCAAATTTGTCTTATCAAAAGAACCTAACTTTTTAAGGTCTAAGTAATCATTATTTTAGAATGCTGTGATGTATTGATTGGTATTCAGAGTGTAAGGTTTCCATGTAGTTTTGAGAAAGAATTGTGATTTTTTCTAGTCATACATAGATAAGGGCAAAGGTTAACTGATGTGTGTGTTGAGCTTGTTGACAATTTTCAAGTAGCAAAAGTCCTTTCCATTAAAGAGTGCATCTCCAACAACACTTCAAAGAAATCATTACATAAAAATTAGATTGACTTCAATTTGGGTCAACCTCATGACTGTGTAATCCATTTGAACATGCAATGTAGACTTCAATCACCTAAAGAAAAACAAAATCCATTTGCTTTTTTATAAATGGAATTTAAGGTATGTAAAAATATACATTCTCAAAAGGGCCATAAATTCTGGATGCTATTCAACAGGAAAAGACTTGAGAACACAATCCAGAAAAATATCCTTATATCACATGGCGCTCTCCATACATGGTCTACGTAGGAAAAATAATTGTATAAAGCCAGGCTATTAATTGTCGGATCAGGTAACCTTCTTAAAAAGGAAAATTGATCCTCAAAAGGACACTTGGGATGGAATCATAGCAGCCAATCCATGTGGACCAGAGTAAGTAAATACAGGAGTAGGTATTTTATTTTGGAAAAATGGGGAGAGGAAGAAAATTTGAGAAGATGAAGAGTAGCTTAATGCATCTTTAAAATACATTTAATCAGGAGCAAAACTGACCTAGCCATAAAAAAACACAGGCTGAAAGAAACTTCTAACTTTTAAAATGTTTTTTAAACATTTAGCATTTTAACGCTAAACTGTTTTTTTTTTCTTTTATAATACTAGCATCAGTTTTACCTACTCTGAATATAACCCAGTGGAAAAAGCATTTTTATAGAACCAGTGATATATAAAATGCATGGTAATTTTTTTAGACCTCATGTAAAAAGTAAATTTATATCTCACGTGAAAAATAAATTTAAAATGATTACTGAGCACTTTTCAAATAAAGTACAATAAAATGCTTAATAATGTTGAGTAAGTAGTAACGGATTCAAATCTGGAAACATAAAACTAGACAAGTAACAGCATCCCCAGTGATGGAAATTAATACTTTCAGAACTTTTCATTAGGATGAGAAGGTCTAAAGCCCATGAGTGCTATAAAAGGTGCTCCGAATTGCTCATGCTTTATGTCTCATCAAAAGCTTTAGCACTTTCACTTACGGTGAACATGTCACCAGCACCTTGCTTATCCTTCTACTGTGAGAGAGAACTTGTTTGGACAAGTTTAGAACATGCCAGAAGCGAACTCCCCAGCATTTTAGTTTATTTGGGGGAAAGCAGCACTTCCTGTTTTTTTTTTAATTGTTTTTAAAAAATGTAAACGCTTTAAAGGATTATCAAAAAGTCTCAGTAGTCTTCATGGATATCAAATCACCCTAAAAAACTGGTGTTTTGATGATTTCAGTGTAAATGAATCAAAAACATATGGATTATATTTCCGTTCAAATACACAAGGTTGTAAAAACCAAGGGCAAAGTAGTTCCGAAAGGGGCATTCGGAGCTTTGACTTCAAGGGTTTGAAAGCAGTTCAAGATGTCCAATGAAATCAACCTGCAGACAGAACACACTGTTCAGATTGTATTGTGTTGCAGGACAAGGATGGTTTCCACTGACAGGATAGAATTTTAGAGATTCCAACATGCCTTGATGAAATTAGAAAGTGATTTAAAGATATCATGAAAATTATAAACATGATGTAAAAGAATGAATCTGTGGCTTGCCACAAAAAGCCATTTTTAATTCACCATCTGGGAATCAAATTAGGAAGTAGTTAATTATGGTTTAATTGGAACCATCTTACTAACACATTTCAAATTATTTTACGGGTGCCTCACCTTGAAAGGAACACCCCTTAAGAAGCCTCAAATATAAAAAAAGAAGTAGAAAACTGCTCTGCCTTTGGCTAAAGGAATCAAGGATGAAGTCCACTTACCCCCTGCTCCCTCTTTTTTATTATACCTTTTTTGAGATATAATTCATATACCATACAATTCACCCATTTTGTGTACAATTCCAATGGTCCTTAGTATATTCACAGTGTTGTGCAACTGTCACCACAATCAATTTTAGAACATTTTCATTACCCCAAAAAGAACCCCCATTCTCATCGGTGGTCCCATTTATACCAACCACTCCCACATCAGCCCTCAGCCCCAAGCAATTGTGAATCTGTTTCTTGCTTCAATGGATTTGACAATTCTGGACATTTCAAATCAATGAGATCATACAATATGTGATGTTTTGTGGCTGACTTCTTTCACTTAGGATAATTTTTTCAAGGTCTGTCCATGCTCTAGCATGTGTCAGTACTTTTTTGAATTGCCACATATGTCATTACACTGAAATACCACATTAATTTATGTCATCAGTTGATGAACATTTGAGTCATTTGTATGTTTTTGGCTATTGTGGATAATGCTGTTATAAACATCTATTCACATGTTTTCCTGCCAAAATAAGTTTTCATTCCTCTTGGGAATAAACCTACAAGTGCAATTTCTGAATCAAATGATTACTCTATATTTAAACTTCTTGAGGAAGTAGCAGACTGTACTCCAAAACAGCTGCACCATTTTTCTTTCCCACTAGCCGTGTGGGAGGGATCTAATTTCTCACTTCTTCACCAATACTTTCCTTCTTTATGTTAGCCATCCTAGTGTGTGCGATGGAGTACCTCGTTGTGGTTCTGACTTCCATTTCCCATGGCTACAAGATAAACTTGTCCCTGGGCTCTAGATATTTATGTTCTAGTAGAGTGAGCTAGATGATGCAGACAGACGATAGTAAATAAAACATAATTTTAGACAGTCAGTGGGACAGTGATAAACATGTGAAATACAATAATGTCATACTTGACCAGAATGAAGGAGATTATTTTTAGACATCTGGAGGAGGGGCCTCTTGGTTAGGTGACTTTGAGTTGAGTAACTTAAGTAAGGACAATGAAAGAAAGCCCTAGGATGAACTCGGCAGAGCTATTGTTTCAGGGAGCGAGGCTAGCAAGGGCAAAGTCCCTGTGGCAGAAATGAGTTTGGCATTTTCTAGGAACCTAAAGCAGCCTAAAGTGACTGAGACATAGAAAGTAAGGAGAAGAGATGTATGATGTGTGACTAAATGAGGAGTTCATGTAAAATGCTTAGAATAGTGCCTAACACATATCAAAAGCTTAATAAATTCTGGTTATCATTGTTATTATTTTACTACTGTTATACATGTGAGTCAGGAAATATGAAGATAAGATTTATTAAAAGAGAGATGTAATTTTTGTGGATAAAATATATTGTAGCTTTATTATTACTTTTAAAATTATTAATTTAGGGGCATCTGGGTGGCACAGCTGGTTAAGAACATTTTCATTACCCCAAAAAGAACCCCCATTCTCATTGGTGGTCCCATTTATACCAACCACTCCCACATCAGCCCTCAGCCCCAAGCAACTATGAATCTGTTTCTTGCTTCAATAGGTTTGACAATTCTGGACATTTCAAATCAATGAGATCATACAATATGTGATGTTTTGTGACTGACTTCTTTCACTTAGGATAATTTTTCATGGTCTGTCCATGCTCTAGAATGTGTCAGTACTTTTTTGAATTGCAACATATGTCATTACACTTTGGCTAATGTCCTAATCTCAGGGTAATGAGATCGAGCCCTGCATCAGGCTCCACACTCAGCATAGAGTCTGCTTGAGGTTCTCTTTCCCTCTCCCTCTGCCCCTCCTACACGTGCATGCTCTTTCTCTCTCCAAAATAAATAAATAACACATTTTTTTAAATTATTAATTTGTTATTGGATAAGGTGGCATAATGGAAGGACCAGAGGTTTGGAAACCCTGTGTTAAAATCTCAAGTCTACCACTTTTATAGCAAATATGCACAGAGTAGGATTGAGGAGAAAGCTTGAACATTGAGCTATTCTATTTTGTTTCAACTTGGCCACTCAGGGCATTTCCATTTCTCTCCACCAACAAGCCTCCTGATATGCAGGGTACCACTCTGTTCTGTGTACTTTCCACTGTCCTGGTTTTGAGAGGGAGGCTACCTGCACTGTGAGGCTCAAGTGAATGTTGAATAAGGCCATGCGGTGTAGGAGAGGAGAGTCCTCCTCCTGCAGGATGATGACTGGCTGGCATGGTGTCTGCTGCGCATGTGCATCCCGAGAGTGTGATTACAACGATGGGCATGTCATAGGTGTCTGCTCAGCACGGGTGAATACCACTTTTCATCTGAATTCCAACTGGGTACTTCCAGATACTTACTTGGTACTTATCACGACTTCTGGCCCTGGTGGCCAATATTCTTTGCCTAGACCTGGCCTTCTTCCTATTATGGCCTCACTCTCTCCCCTGCTTACCCACCCCAGCCTTTGGAATGTTAAAAGAAAAAAAAAAGGAATAACGTGGAGTATGTATCTGTCCAGAGCTTTTCTGGCTTATACTCAGACCTGGAATTATGAACTTAGAAGGAAAGAATGCATCGGTCCCTTTCTCTTGTTCTACCTGCCTGGTCAGTCGTTGGGCATCAGTCAATGGAGGTGGTATTAGGAGAGGTGCCACAGTGCTTATTCCTTTGATGGTACATCATGCCACCACTTAACTTTTGTAATTCCTTCAGCTATGAGATGAGAATGATAGCACTCTCCTTCAAAGGGCTGTGGTCATCAAATGTGCATACTATAAACTATTCTATTATGCAAATTTTGATGCCTAAACCTCTGTCATTCCTTTAAGATAATGAATTCTATGTTTATTGTATATTTTTATTTATGTTTTGGTTTTATAGAGAGGGGTGCTAAGATTCCATTTTAGGGCAACCTCCCTTCACCTATATGCCCCTGTGGGTGATGGCTCTGGCCAGATGCTGAGTCTTCCTGCCCTGCCCTCTACATCTTCCAGACATGTCAGCTGCTTTGCTCTTTCTCCAGCATCACCTCCCCTCGGTGCTTTGCACTTTCAGTTTCCTCTGCATGGAGGTTCTTTCAACTTTGACCCTTTGGCTTTCTCTCATTGCCTACTGGTCTCACCTCAACCTGGGTCTGCCCTACATCCAGTCAATGTTTTCTTTTTCTCTCATTTTTTTTAAAGATTTTATTTATTTATTTGAGAGAGAGAGAATGAGAGCTAGAGAGCACGAGAGGGAAGAGGGTCAGAGGGAGAAGCAGACTCCCCGCTGAGCAGGGAGCCCGATGTGGGACTCGATCCCGGGACTCCGGGATCATGACCTGAGCCGAAGGCAGTCGCTTGACCAATTGAGCCACCCAGGTGCCCCGATGTTTTCTTTTTCTTAATAGCACTTGATACCATCTGACAGAATATGGTTCTGTTTCCCTAAGCTACAGTGAAAGCTCATGAAGGTAAGAACTTTTCTTTTTTTCTTCTCTCTTTTTTTTTTTTACTGTCTTGCCTCATAGTTATAAAACTGCCCAACATAATGCAGACATTCAATAAATATGGGTTTACAGTTTGTCCTGAAATCCTTCATTTATTATCAAAGAGTATTTGGAGATAAAGCAGAGATATGAGTTAAGGCAGAGAGAACTAGAGAGACTGGCCTGAATTTATGCACTATTTTTAAAAGAACAAAGTTGAATTTGGAGAAACACAGCAAGTGTAAAACCAAATTAAGGCATTTAGATTAGTAAGTGAAAAAGTATTGGTAAGAAAGGAAGTACATGGAATTAGGTGTTATTTTGGATAAACCCTGATATAATGTAGACCATTTTCAAAACACATGAAAGTCATGTAATTTCATTTTCTTTTAATGATCCTCTTGGCATTCTGCGTTCTCTACCCAGATGACTGCAGTAGTGTCTCGAGAGTCAGAGCTTTCTACTTGGCTGCTATGTATCTCTGGTCAGAGTTCTCTTTCTCCTATTTTACTCCCCGGAGAAACAACTTGGGAGGGGTAGTGCTTGCAGAATAGAAATTGGCTAAAAATTGTGGCACCAGATATACAATGCTGTTATTTTTTCCTTTGGTAGGAAGCTGAAGGTGTTACAAGATAATGAAAATTATTTTTATTTAAGGTGAGCTGTACCACTTAGCCCTCTCATGAGAGACAGACAAGTGTATTGATAAAAATGTCTTCAAAATAACAGATTAGAGCAACTCTTCTCTGTATTATACATGAGCAAAAAGGAAGTAGACAGGGGGCTTCAGTTTGGTTATTATTTCTGACCCAGAAGAGGAATGAAGGGCTTTGACCACATTCTCAGCTCAGGCCAGTTGATCCAGGAAGTACTGGCAGCTTCCATATTCAGCTCAGGATATTCAGATGATAAGAAATATCCACTCTGAGGAAGAGGGCTGAAGACAACACCAGTTTACCTGAATTTTAGTTGGCTCTACATTTGAGACGACATACAGGTCATGGAGAACCCAGTATTTGTCTCTTCGTGTTGATGAGGGAACAGAAGGCAAGCTGAGGACAAAGCAGAAGCTGACACCCCACAGCCCCCCGCCCCAGATGTAATATATGTGACATTCCTCATGCACTCCTGTCTGCCCTAAAGCTCAGGAAAGGAAAAACAAATAGTTAATTTATAGAGATCACAATCCTGCAAGATATGTCTCCTTCAGTTTACAAATGTATTAGCAATCTACAAGAACAAAGCATTTCTATCAATAACCTAGCTTCCAGAAGGAAATGTAGGTACAATTAAATGTCCTTATAACCTGCAGTCCATTCTGCACTTGAAGCTGAAGTGGGCAGAATGTAATGTTCCTCCAGGAAGCTCCCAACTGTCTTCAGGTTATTTGTCTTGCTAGAGGGAAAAACAACTTTAACTTGACAATGGCAAGGCCTCTGGTATCCTGAGAGTCTTCTTTAACATATGAAAATCCTTTTGAAACCTCCCTTTTCCTTGCCTCCCCCAACCCCATACTATATAATCAGCCACCCCTCACAACCCCCGGGGCAGCAGCTCTTTCTGCCCAGGGATTCTGTCCACGTGCTTTAATAAACCACTGTTTTGCACCAAAGATGTCTCAAGAATTCTTTCTTGGTCATCGGCTCTGGACCTCACTCCACCGAAACTCACCTATATTCCAAAACCTCATCATGTCCTACCATTGCATTTCATTGGAATGAAAATTATCAGAATAGAGTTGTTCCCCCACCCCACCCCAAAAAAACAAAAACAAACAAAAAAAAAGCAGAACTAAACTAAAACAACAGAGAGGAGGGAAGAAATAGTCTTCACTGGCTGAACAATAATGCTCTAATCGCCTTTTTCAAATTGTTGATTTATTTGAGTAATAGACTCCTAAGAGATTTAGCAGACTCTCTTTAAGGTTAAATCCTTACTCCTAAAACTGGTCCTTGGTTGGTCCAGAATCATCAGCTCTTGCCTGGAGTTCTTAGAAATGAAAAATCTCAGCCTACCCCAGACCCACAGAAGCAGAATCTGGAATTCTAACAAGATCACCAGGTGATTCTTATGCACATTAGCATTTGAGAAGGGCTTGGTTAAATTCTGTGTTCATTATTCAAGTGCATTCAGGGATAGCGCAGGGAGCATAAACAGTAAAGT
The DNA here is from genome assembly GCF_003265705.2 of Callorhinus ursinus. Lineage (NCBI taxonomy): Eukaryota > Metazoa > Chordata > Mammalia > Carnivora > Otariidae > Callorhinus > Callorhinus ursinus. Next base: position 2,365,510 of record NW_027397069.1, read on the forward strand.
GCAGCTTGGCATGAGGTAAAATGAGTGGTCTCAGCTGAGACAAAGGACATAGTCCTCAAGAAATGTCAGTTTATTGTAAGGGAAAAGATCATACCCTGTCTGGGAAAGAAAAAAAAAAAATCTTCTGGCCATATTTTCCAAGTCTTGGTTAAAACTGTGTGATTTAGCATGAGTTACAAGAAAATGCCATTTTTAAGTAGATCAACACCAAAATGAAGCCAACCTTAGTGACCTCAAATGGCACCGGAGGACGGGACATCTGGGAGCAGAGCGCGTTTTAAGACAGTGCCTTGGCACTTGAAAGATCAGCAGGAGCAACAGGTCTCCAGAATTAATAAGGGAGAAGGGCGTAGAAAGAGACAGTTGAAATAAAACTTTGTGACTTTGCTTTCTAATCCGAAGAGGAACAAGACACTCTTTGAATAGAATAAGGAATGTGTCCATGTGGGCCTTCTTTGGAAGTGGGTAGAACCAAGAGCTTCTACACCAGCTCTGCATTATCCCTCAGCCCAGGAGTGCCTCCTGCTAGAACCCACGGCGCCCTCATCAATTTTCCTCTATTAGGTTAAGCAACTGAACCGATGCCCCATACCTTTGATTACATTATTCTGTGTGCTATATCCTCCTAACTCTATTTCCACAATTTATTTTTGACCCGTGAAAGGTTACATGTTAACCAGAATTTTATTCTTTCTTCCTGGAAGTTACCTTGTCCTTATGTTATAACTTTGCTGTCATCACCATTACTACTTTTGTGTATATCTATATTGCTTTTGTTTTCAATCCAGTTTACACAGATTGCTTCAAGTCTCATTTGCACAGCATACATTTTTGTCCTGCTAATCCAAATTCTGTATGTGATGATGTGATTTAGCTGAGAGAATTTCGTAGGTGATATTGTGCTTCATTCGGCATACCCTATACTTTCCCAGCATTATGGTATGTCATGCTAATTTTTTCCATAGATCTAGCAGCTCCTACGTATAAAATTGCTTCTAGCTCCTCAATTGTTTGCTTGGTCTTGATAGACTAGTTGCTATTTATTCTGCCTGTCCCCTAAACTCAAATTCTTGATCCAACTTATTAAGAACAAATCTAGACTCTTATCACAGCAACTGCAGTCTCTCATCCTATATTAATATCTGGAACTGGGTAGTTCTTTGTTGTGGGATGGGGGGCTGTGTTATGAATCCCTGTTCAGCAGCATCCCCCAGCACTATCTTCTACATGACAGCAGCAACCAGCTTGTGGCAAAAAAAAAAAAAAAGTCTCCCCATATGGCCATATGTTCTGTGGGTCACAAAACCACTCTTAGTTGAGAACCACTTGTCTGCTAAAATTTGTCTCTAAAGTCACTACTCACCAGAAACAAGAGCCCATTTTTAGTTTTCCCTTTACTGCTGGCAGCGGGAAGCTGCGAGCATCTCCCTTCTTCTGAATTCTTCTAACACTCCTCTGACTTTCAACACGTCCCTTCCCTTGTCTGGCTCTCATAGTGCACTCCCTGAGTTCGCCTTTCTTCTCTCCCTACTTGGTACCATTGCCTCATGATAACAATTGCTCTTATGGCTTCCGTTATGGCCCTTTGACATTCTGATGATTGCCATGCCTCCATTTCTATTCCTTGCCCCTGCCCTGAGTTCCAGGCCTTCTGGACATCAATCCCTGGGTGCACTGCCAGCATGAATGTTTACTTTGTGCATTCTTACCTTCCCCAACATACTTGGTGTCCATCATGTATCTTCTTTGTCACTTCCTGTCCCCATCGCCCACCAAGTCTCCCTACTATCTCAAATTAAATTTATTAGCAAATCCTGCTATTACAAACACATATATTCTGAATCCCATATCTTTAATCTATCAGGATATTTACCTAAAGCTGAAGAATCACCATGGCTTCCTCATCTCTTGTCTGCACTATTGCCACATCCTCATGAAGATCTTCTGGTCTAGACTTTGGTCCACTGTACAAATTGCTGGCAAATTTACTGCCCTAAGAAATAAATCTGAACATGTCATCCCATTGATTAAAAGACCTCTGCTATCATGTATTGCTTTGTGAATATAATTCATACACTTTAATATTGCATTTAAAGACCTTCATGATCTGACCCAACACCTCTTTTGTCATCTTCTTTGGCAACCATGATGCACCATGTGGCCATCTCCTTGTGTGAGGCCATTGATGATTTTGCTCTTTCCCCATCCTGAGTGGCCTGCCCCACTTCCTGGCTGACAATCTCTTGTTGATCCTTCCCGAAGAAGCTCTAATACCCCTCTCTGGAAGGGACTACAAGCCACAGGCAGAATTAGGCACCGTAATGCTACTGCCCTTCATCCCAGTGTACTGCAAGTGTTTCTTTAGAGGTTCATTTTTCGCTGAAGAGCCATCCTTAGAGGAGATCATATGACATCTCATACATGAGAATTAAAATTGAAGTTCTAGAGAGATCCTTCTAGCAGGATTTGGTCTTTGCTGTTACAAGCACTTCTTTGGTGGCTCAGCCTAAGTCTACAATGTTATACTACATTTTCCCTCACTGACATCACTTTTTGTTGGAAGAGTAGAATAATGTGTAGATCTTGTTGATGGCTAACACGATGTTTATTTGTCAAAAAAATCTAAATAACTTAAATGAAAGATTCAGTTGATTCAACTGTACATTTTACAATAAAATTAAGAAATGAAAGCAAAAATAGCAATATATAGATACATGTAGGCACATGTATGTTCATGTGTGTGTGCTGTGTGTGGAGAGAGAGAGAGGAAGACACAGAGAGAGGGAAAAAAGAGGAAAAATGAGAGAGATCATGAGAGCAAGATGAAAGATTGTCTAAGATTGTCTAAGCTGCATTATTGAAGTAGGTACATTTTTCAAAACAATTTTTCTTGGTCTTATAGTATCCAAGGCATGGAAACATTAGAAAACTTCACTACAATTATAAGAAAAGAGAATATTTTGCATGTAAATGAAATTGAAATTCTTATAGAGTAAATTTCATAGAGCAATATAAGCATATTGTTATATAACAGCTTTCTATTTTAATCAAATTAACTGCTAATAAATTTCATATCTCTTAGAAATAGGAATGCAGAAATATATTTTGAAATGTAGTAAAAAGGAAATGTATGTTTGTATTGGATTTTACATTTTCGAATGCCAGAAGTCCTCATTAAAGATCTTACCAGCTGAGTATTTTCTTTGCTTTTCGTTTAAACACAAACAACTTTCTATAACCTGAGCCAATTAACTCCATCATCTTAGCAGTACCAAATTGTACTTCAGATTTCAGCTTTACTCATTCTGGGCTAGAGTCTTTGACTTATGGCTCAAAACTGATGCAATCTTGAAAATGAAAGACCAGTCCTTTATCCGCTAATCTTCTTCAAAATATTGACTCTGTGTCCATGGATGTTCATCACTGCAAAGGGATAAATGAGTAAGGCTATCGTAATGGAGTTTGATCAGTGAACGCAGCGCCACTTGTTCCCAGGGCCAAGCCTAATAACTGAGTCAATATGTTCAAACCCATCATCCGTGCACAGCATTTTATTAGAGAAAAGACATTTTGCCCATTCTTCCTAATTGTTTGAGTTCAAGTCTTGCTGATCATTTACCACATTGACTTGTAAATGGGAAATAAGACATTTGTTAGGGGTTCTTTCTGGTACCTCTGATCAGAAAAACAAACAAACAAACAAGCAAAAAAAGGTATGAGAATCAACTGCAAATGCAAAAGAACTTCTCTTTTCAGGAAAAGTCAAGTTTTTTAAGACTGATGAACACGTATATGATCTTTAAGAGGTCTCCTGCTAGCCTACATAGCATCCATTAGCAGTACAATGCTCTTTACCATCAAAATCAAAATTTTAAAGCCTCTTTTCCCATCTCATACATGGGAATTAAAATTGAAGTTCTAGAGAGATCGTTCCGTCAGGCCTTGGTCTCTGTTGTTACAAGCGCTTCTTTGGTGGCAGAGCCCACGTCTAGAATGTTACGCTGCATTTTCCCACACTGGTGTCACTTTTTGTTAGAAGAAGAGAATAATGTGCAGATGCTGCTCCATGAGGTTGACTGGCAAGTGATTTCAGAGTTTCATCCTAATTAGATCAATAAAAGCTAATCCCTATGAGAGTATAAATAAGGCTTGCCAATTACACACTTAATTTAGAGAGAAGTAGTACTATTTTCAGTAAGTGGAACTATTATGACTGTTCCATTGCTCTCCTCCAACATTTATTCCCCTGGATCATTGAGCCGCAGATGTAACCTTAGAAATGTGGCGGGGGCAGAGTATGATGGATAGAAGGAGCGAACGTTGGTTGAGACTTACAGCTGCTTTGAGGCTTATGCATTGATTCAAGTAGAGAAAAAAATTAGTTTTGCAAAAGATCACATGATTGTAGAATAATTGCTCGTAAGCTCCTGTAAGTGGTAGAAACTCTAAGATAATTATAAGTATCTATGTTGAAGTAACTTAAAATCATTCCACTTGACCATGTGTATAAAAGGTCAAGAAGTAACCCAGCACAACAATCTGTGAGTGGCGACTGTGTTATATAGGTAGCGCTCTGGTCAATTCTCCGTCATCGGTAATAATGAAACAGCCTTTGACTTGAGCTGCTTTAACTGTCTGTAAGGGGAATGTGTGTCCACCGCTAACAAAGTCACTTTCTATCAACCAGGAATCGATTTGGTCCTTTGCTTTATTCTCCATGCAGAATCACCAATTACAACACAGCTATTGCCATCAGGGATGGATGCAAATTATCTCCTCTTCCATAGTAGATGAGAACCAATGAAGAAAATTGTATTCTTTGGTTCTGACAAAATACACCAATTGGGGATTTAATATTTGATTTGTGTTTTGCAGCTGTGCAATTATTTTAAAATTGATTTTAGTTTTCCAGTTCATTGACTCTTCCTTTCAACATTTAAGTAAAATGATATAAATATGTCTAATTCCTTAATATTGTATATATGCACTGTGCATGTGCACATCGGGTTTACAAAGATGCATGCGTCCAATGCACTATCGAATAAAATGTTATTTAAAAAAGAAGTTTGTGAGCCTATATTTTAGTTATAGTTATTTACAATAATATTTATATTTAGTCAATAAAATAAAACATTTCATTTTATGCAAGGCAATAATCATAATTTCTATTATATAGGTCTTATGTTAGTATACATCTGAGTTTTAAATCACCAGTGGTGAATCATCACTATCTACAGTTCTGCTGATTTATATATCCAGTCCTGCAAGCAGAGTATCTCTCTGTTCCTGCTCATCACAGTGCAGCTTCAGAACAAACTCCCCTCAGTGTACTGTCTGGGCAACATAACCAGTGTCTTTCTATTTAGGACAATAGGCAGCTAAGAGAGCACTTCTTCAATTTTACAGAAAAAAGTAATCGGGCATTTATCTTGAATTCACATTTTATGTAACTTTCATACCCAAGATAGGACATGCACTTTAGGGAAATACGTCAAACTCAAATATATCACCTGTCCTTGGAGAAATAAAAAGTATATATATATATATATATATATATATATATATATAATATTATATATAATATATATTATATTATTATATCTTCTATTATTATATCTTAGATATAATATATTTATAATATATTTATATCTTGTCCAGATAACCTGGAGCAATAGATGCCCAGATAATGTTTGGGATTCTATTTACCTCCCAGAGTTATGCAGAGAATTCATGGCACTGGTGGTGTGTATAGGTTATTCATTTTAAGAGAGTTGTACTCTCCTTCAGACATAACAGAACTGGGGGGTATGGTGATGGGATGTTCTCCCACCTCAAACAAGAGCAGAGCTAAGCATGAGATCAAAGCTTCAGCCTTCCAGTCATGATCCCTGGGGAATTCCTTCACTTCACTGAGCTCTCTGTGTGACTCCTGGTCTAACGATAAATGCTCCCTTTCTCTTTTGGTGGGGGACAGAGGCTAATATCCATGGAGGAGGAAAAATGAAGACAAAGGAAAGACAAGATTATATAAAGTCTCTGAGTGATGTTGAACTGCTGAAGTTGAAAAAAAAAAAAAAGCCATAAAAATGAAACCCTTCTTTCCAAATAGATATCCAGCACAGTATTATCCTTTTTTGAAATCTGACTGTTACTCATTTATGACACCATATTTTCTCCCATTTCATGCATTCCCATTTACAATAGGTGGGTGATGACGGATCATCCAGCTGGGGTCTGGGGGTTTGGCATGCTTAAACTCTCAGAGGACACTTAACTGTCCCGAAGAAATGGTCATTTCATCATTTAATCAGATACTTGGATGTAATTGCATTTTGGACACACATGCATTCACACACTTACACAACTGCATTTAAACTTCAAAGGGAAACTTTCTAAAGGGCATTTGTTTCTTATGGAAATAAAATAAGAATGAGCTGTATTCAAAGAGTGAGGAAAGCTATACACAGGAGACCTCTGTTTTATTGTGGTTTAGCTCATGGAGCAAATATGTTTAGTGGTTTCGGTCTACTTCCTTAGAAAAATGTCCACATTAAAAATGACCACCCAGGTTAGCAGAGTCTGGCATAATGCTAACATCCTAGAAAACAGGAGCCTCTACCCAGGGCCAATGTCCACTTCCAGCTCTTACTAAATTTCTTTTCCTCTGGGAAGAGATTTAAGTAGAATCAAGAGAAGTTATTCTATGGGTCTAAAAAACTATAATAAATCACGCACTTTTTACCAATAACTACTAAATCCAAATAAGGTCTTTTTAACCATAAATGGACACCATCCACCATGGGATCGCCCAAGAGTGTATTATTCCCCAGTTGGTTACAAAACGTATTAGTGTATCACAGAATTGTGACCTGGGATGCTGCCCGGTCTTACAGAGATTCAACATTACGAATGAGAAGGCTATTGGGCTGTACGAAATTCTTTCCTGAAACAGTATCGCATTGTCAAAATTTTTACAATTATCAATCCTTGCCACAATCCTATAAAATGGATTTTAAGACTCATTCTTTTAGGTTCGCCCTACTCTCTGCTTTGCAAATGACTGATTCCTGCACAGACAGGCCACTAGGATTTAGAGGAAAGGCTTGTGCAGTCTTGCCCTAGACTGAGAGTACAAGCTTGGACTTCAGTGTCAAAGACCCTACATCTAGCAGGCCCAATACAATTAAATATATAGCTTCCCTGAAACATTGCCAATAGTAATGTGGTCTGGAAGAAGAATCTTATGCAATGGGTAGAAAAATAAATATGAAAGGCCTAAAGAAAGTGGATGTAATTGCTTTGCACTAGAATAAGCTTGTTTTCATTATGTTGAGTTGAAATTCTGAAAATGGTAAATATATATATAAATATATATTTATATTTAGTAAAATTATATTGTAATATATTTATGTATTTCATATATTCATATATAGCATAATAGATATTTCAAAATATTTATTATATATTCATAATACATTTATAGATTCGGAAAAAAATATATATATATAATTTAGCCTGTATGGTATCTGACCTCTATGATTGAGATTTATTTGGAATATTCCAAATAATGTAAGTGTTGGTTTTGCCTTTGAAGTAAAGTGGACTAGAACCATTGTTAGGTAAGTACAGGTGATGTCAGCATTATTTGTTGATTACTCCTATAGTACCTTAATACTTAATTCAACCTCGTGTAGCAATCCTTAATTTATTTCTAATTAAATATTAGAAAAGTGTCATTTTCTAAAAATGCTCAATCTTGAGCAATTCTTGGAAGTTTCTTTTTCAAGCATGTTTCCAGAAAAGCAGACGTCAAATACTTTTTCCATGCTGTAACAGCAAGACAAGTCTACATTCTACCTGGATACAATGTAAATGACATTTTTGTGAAAAAAAAAAAATGCAGAACTCCATTATCCAAAACAGAGTTACCTATATGAAAATAAGGGCAAGAATAATGCCCTAATGCAGGGCAGCACTGAAAGCAATTTTGTTACAATTCTCAATCTTATATGAGTAAGTTTTAACTTGGAGTAAAGGATCCATTTTCTATTTTTGGAAAACCACTGAGTGGAGAAAGATACATTTCATGATTTGTTTCTGTAAAAATCTCCTGTAAGATGAAAGAATGAAAGAAATGTACATACATATGTATATATTTACAGATATTTGTATATAAAAATTGTGCATGTGTTAGTTGAGTATTCATTCTGAACTCTAGTAAAACACTGGGCTAGCAAAGTCTCAAATCAAGATAATTCAATGAAAACCAACATGAAAAATTCTAAAACACATAATTGAAAAGGGCACTGCACAGATCCCTCTGACTATCCCTGAGTCTCTTATAACCAATTTAAAGGATTTCTGTTCCTCTTAATTGATTAAATATCCTCCCTCCATACTCATTCGCCTTGGCACCAATTATAGTCTCCTGAATTTACATCTTCAGTAAATTAACTAAAATAAAATTTTCTTAAAAGCAATGATGGTGGTAAAGAATCTGCTATATAGGCACAGAACATGATGACAGGACAAGTTAGAAATTATGAATTCCTTAAAGTAGATCCTGACTAATCTTCTAGACCCCGTACTTACTGCAGTGCTTGACATCAAAAGTAAATCAATCACTATTTCTGAATTGTTGAATTAATCGTGTTCATCTGTGGTGGAATTTATTTTTAGTTGCAGATTTATCTTGTCAACTAAAACCGCTTGATGGTTGAGGTTTCCTTTAATCATGTGGTCAATAACTTAATTGTTGCTGTATATGACTCTCCAGTAATCTATGCAAAAGTGGCAAATGGTATTTGTATATGCTTGTCATTAATCAATTATGGTAACTTGGAAAAAAATAACTTCCCATTACAATGCAAATAGTTCCTGATTCAGTGATTAACATGAAACATAAACTATGATTTATTTTAGTAAAGACATTTTACTATTATTCCAGTTTTGCTAACAACAATTGGAAGGAAACACGTCTTCCCTGTGAGTGATATTTTCAGTACTATTATCACCACAATTCTCTTCTAATTTTGGTTTTTGTTTCTCTTTGAGTTGAATAGAACAACTTCTGTCTCATTATAGTCTTTCCGATTAAAATGAACCCATGTTGGATGGGCAAATATTTGCATTGTTATAATATTGGATTAATAACACTCACAGAGACAGCAATTAAATCTTTCCTCACCAACATTGAATATGCCCAATTTTATCATGTCTGTGGGGAATACAATAAAAAAAAAGTCTGTTTTTTCTTTGTACTTGCTGTGACTAGACTTCCTTTTTTCTTGTACATCCAAACTTGGTCCGATACTAGTTTCCATTAGAAATACTAAAAAGATTAACAATGGGTCACATTGTATTCCATTTCTTTTTTTTTTAATATTTTATTTATTTATTTGACATAGAGAGAGAGAGAGACAGAGTGAGCACAAGCAGGGGGAGTGGCAGGCAGAGGCAGAGGGAGAAGCAGGATCCCCACAGAGAAGGGGGAGCCCGATGCGGAACTCGATCCCAGGACTCCGGGATCATGACCTGAGCCGAAGGCAGTCGCTTAACCAACTGAGCCACCCAGGCGCCCTGTATTCCATTTCTTTAGAGCAAAAATGAGAAACCATGAATTTAGTAAATCTTGTTGGCAAATGTGGTAATTTTCTTTGACGATGAAAATTATAATTTTATGTTACTCATTGTTCTCACAATAATAATTTATATAGTTTAGGAATCCATTATGGGAAGAAGAGTTGCACACATTACTCTCATAATGGAATAACATATGCATGCTCACATGCTCACACACGTATATGCACATACACTCGATTCTTTGCTAGTTTCCAAGATGAATTTAATACAGCTAACCGCTGTTTGCTTCAACTAGATGATAACAAAATAGTCTTTCTGCACAAAAGAATTACCAGGGGAATTATGTTAAAATGCAGATTCTGAGTTTGGAGTTTCCGGGTACAGCCAGAAGGAGTATATTTCCATAAAGCTCCAACTGATGATGATTCTGTTGGCCTGGGACCACAATTTGAGTAGCAAAAATCTAGATGACATTTTTGGTCATTCCCAGCATTTGGACTTATTTTCTCCAGTAAAGAGAAAGTAAAGTAAATTTTCTCCAGTAAAGACCAAAAGATTATACAGTTGCATAGGGGTGGTAGGAAAATAGGGGTACTTGAATCATATTTATCTGTTCTCTCACCAAATTGCTCTGCTTCCTTTGGAGCTGCTGTATTTTTTATGAGGTTTCATTAATCGAAGCTGGAAGGTTATTTTGCTGAACTCTGTTCAAGGAGGAGAAACCTGATAATGACGCATTAACACTAATGAAGAGAAAGTACCCACCATATGTCTTACATAATATTTGATCCTCTTAGGATACATGCAACCCTTCTGGAGTTATTAGTTTATATCTTTAGTTTTAATTTTCTAGTACCTTTATATTTTGATTATATTCCAGCTTCTACAACCGATGATTCATATGTTCTTAAATGAAACCCAATGCCATACCCAAAAGTACTGCATGTGAAACCATGAGGATTATAAAAATAGCATAATTTTATTTTCCATGAATCTCATTTACATATCATTTATATGACTATTTAAGATGAACATCATAACAAAAGTGTTTTAAAGGTATGTAGTGATACCGTATCATGTTTCTTTCATCTATAACTGGATGTTGTAGATGTGCTTTTAAAAAAAATCAAACGTAAGAATTTCAGTCTTTCCTGTCCAAACCTTTCATGGAACACAATTTCATTTTGCTCTTCCATAAAAATAAATAAATAAATAAATAAATAAATAAATAAATAAATAAAAAATAAGCAAAACTAAAAGCAAACAAACAAATTAATGAGATATTTGTTGAGGAGATATCTCTCCTCAGAGAGACCCCAGAGGGGTACTATTTAAGAAAGTGAGAGTCAGAAAGAAAGAATATATTTATACTGACATGTATTTGTTTAACATTTTTTATTTTGTTCATCATGGATATTTTTTAAAGTGTTCATTAAAATATTATTTATCTTGATAATTGAGGGTTTTTTGGTGCCATCTTAAATTTTATACCTGCTCCTGATCCAACTGAGTCCCAGTCATGAACATGGACACAATCTCTTAATAAGTTTATTATTAAAGATAATAAACACATTTAAAATGATTTCCTCACCATTATGAATGAAAAATTAACTAGTTTTTAAGCCTCATGTACATTAAAAATTTCATTCTTTTCTATTATTATTATTTTTTTTAAGATTTCATTTATTCATTTGAGACACAGAGATACAGAGAGAGAGAGAGCATGAGCCGGGGGAGACGCAGAGGGAGAGGGAGAAGCAGGCTCCCCGCTGAGCCAGGAGCCTGATGTGGGACCAGGACCCTGGGACCATGACCCGAGCCAAAGGCAGACACTTAACCATCTGAGCCACCCAGGCACCCTGTTCTTTTCTATTCTCTTATGTTTATTTCTCTATCCAGTTTATCTCTCCAATGTTACTTACTCAAACAAAATTAAAAATAAATACGTTTTAGTACTTCTTCTATCCTTGGGCTTTATTTTCGAGATCGTGTGTTGTGCTCCTTTCTACCCTAACATTTAGCTTCTGTATATTCCTCCCATTCTGTCCAAGTTCCTATCTAATACTTTTCTACAGTGCCGAATCCTACCCTGGAAGGTCTGATCACAGCAGAGCTATTTCTGAAACCTGTCTCTCCAAAATGTTGCTCTCAGAGAATAAAGCATACGATTATCTTCCAAGTTGTTTATCTCTTTAATGCACAGTGTTATTTTATCAGTTCCACTTAATTTATTATGAAGTACGCTTCACAGTTTTGCCCTAATCCTCCTTTTTTTCAGCTGTCTTTTAAAATTAAGTTTTAATGCCTTCAATCTGAGGCATGAATCTCTACTGGGATATCTTTGTGTTAGGTTTTTCTTTACCCCACGCTGCTTCACCTTTATTTGCTTTCACATTTCCTGCCTAACACTTTTCACACTGATTTCTCTCTTTCCATTGTGTTACAGCCATGAGAGACCAACTTAGGGACACAATATTCCTTAGAAGGAATGCGAGAAAGAGAAGAACAAACTAAATGAAATCAGAAACCCTTCTCTAGTCTGTTTCTGCCTGACTTCATCTTAGAACCAAAGCTGAACAATTCTCTTTGGTGCTTACGGAACACCTAGGCTCCACCCTTATGTACTCATGAAGTCCTGCTGGGGCTTCCTGTTTTCTACCTCATTGAATCAAAACTCACAAAGCTTCACGTTTATGATTTTCCATGAACTACTGGTCTTTTCATAATTTCCATTTGCCACACAATGACTTCTTGACTCTGGTATTACATTTCTGTCTGGACCCTGAATATTTTGTTACTTTCGTTTGCCTTGGAAGTTCGTCATTTTAAAATTAAAACATCATTTCACCTCTTTTTATGAGACACATCTCTTGCTACATCTATCACCTCCAAAATGTGGATGGAAAATTCTTCACCTAGCTCATAGACTCAGTGTACCAAAAGAGGAAGAAGGAGGAGGGAGGGGGGAGAGGAGGAGGTGGAGAGGGAGGGGGAGTAGGGGGAGGGTAATAGGAGAACACAGGAGAAGTACTTCTAGGCTGTTTGGGAGCAAAGTCTTCAGAATTCAAAGAAATAGGACTGAGCCCTTCATGCAAATTTATCATAGCTGATGGTACTCAGTAAATCTGTGCTTAGACGTGAATTGTTGTTCAAAGCACAGTGTGCCAGAGTTCAATAGTCAAACTTGGCCAAACTCCTCTCAGACACCATAAAAAATAAAATAGCTCTTCCATAGCCACTTGACATTTTCCTCTATGTTTGTAAGGAATTAAGAGAAGGTAATGTGAAAAACCAGTAGTAAATACCAAAATCTTCATGACTAAACAAGCAGATTAATGATCAGAGGGAATACACATTTCAGAATCCTTTTATCCCATCTTTACTATGTGCCTAAGTCTGTGAATTGTAGTAAGTGCTGGAATTGATCACAGCTGTAGAGCTTTCATCACGGGCACATGGCGCCCTGTTAGTGTGCAGACAGGGTTCGTGGATATTCTCTTCTGGCCAATAACCCTTATTCAGTCTAATAAAAAGAGAGGTCCAGTATTCTCAGCACTCGAGCTCTATGCATGTCACTAATCCTGATATTGTTGTTTTTTTTTATAAACATTACATAATGCAGGGTATTCAAGTTCCCTTATCTGTATTTTATTAATTGTTACACATTTTCTGATTCAGAAAGTAAGGGTAAAAGGATTACTTACTTCACATCAATGAAGGTTTTATTTTCCTTCCAGTAAATTGCATTGTGTGTATGTGTGTGTGTGTGTGTGTGTGTGTATGCATATGGGCCACCTTGTGTGGTGAGAACCTAGCTAAATAGATTCTGAGATATAATAAATCTGTTTATTAAAAAATTTAAATATAATTGTAGTAATAATAACAAAGGGAATATCTGGTACCCATTCAAACCAATTACAATCTTTGGCAGGTTTCTATTTGCAGCATGAAATAATTTAACAACCAACAGATATAAAATAAAGACTGCCTATATTTTTTCACATGTCCTTTGTTTCTGAAAGAACACTAAGAAATATGCTTACCAGGCAGGGCATTTTCATTACATTTAACATCTTTTGATTTCCTTAAATTTGGATAAGATTTTGAATGCTTTAAAGATGGTAAAAAGAAGTCTTTAGTAGTATCCAATGAGAGTTTACTTCTGTATGTTATCCATTATGAATAAATAATTGATACATTTTATTTTGTTATCTCTCTCATAGCCTCAATTAAACTAAACCTTCCTCCCTAAAAGGAAGGTTTTTTCCCATTGACTGCTCCCATTCGGTTTGAGTGAATGAAAGATCCCTGTCATTCAAGATCCACTATCAACTTATTGTAAGAGAGTACATAAACACAATACAATAATAATAATAGTAATAATCAATTAGTCACCCATACAGGTACTTCAAGATTCAGAAATAGTAGCAGAGGTTTGTTTCTCTCTCTCTCTCTCTCTTTTTTTTTTTTTTAACTGAGGACAAATCCATCTTCGGTCCAAATGAAAAGGTCATTTGAGTGGTGTTTGTTATACAAAGTCAGGCCACTAGGTTCCTAGTGACCCAGAAGGAAGCTGGAGCTGCCTCATTCGCTCAGTAAGCATGGCTGCCTCCTGGGAGCAGGTGGGCCATTTGCAACCCTTAAATACGTTGTGCTTGCTGTTGGTCTTCTGTTGTTGTTGTTGCTATTATTATATTTACTTTGTACTGAAGACCTGGGATCAGAGAAGGAGCTAAGTGCTCTGGTGTATGTGACAGTCAGGGAGGGAGTATGGACAAGTCTGAAGAAGGCTCTGGCCAAGGCTGAGAGCCCTTTTCCAAGCATTTACCCTGGAATTGTGCTTTGTGCTGGAGGACAGTAAATATGTGCCTGTGAAGTGAGAAAACTGAGTGCTGCAGATGCAGAATGACAGTCGGCCACTGCACCAGGGAACTGTCCAGGGGCCAGGGAGGGGGGCCCTTTTGAGGCAAACATCGGGGAAGCAAGCAGCCAAGGAAGTGGTCAGCACGAACGAAATTTGGCAGTTGGCGCTCTGTCCTTCATGACAAACAAGCCCCTTTTGTCTGAATACATTTTGGGGATTTAAGGATAACTGTGAAAAAAAGAAGCTTCAAAAGGGTAATAATGCATTCGGGCACTCTAACACCTTGCTACTAAAAATAATTCTGTGAGCCAGCAGCTCTAGCAGCACCAAGGAGCTTGTTAGAAATGAGACTCTCTGTCCTCCACCCTCAAACCTGCTGAAATAGCATCTGTATGTTTCCCAGATCCCAAGGTGATTCATACACATAGAAAACTTTGTAAAGCATGACTCCAGCAATTAGTTAGAAAAATAGGATATATATTTCCTGTATGTGGAATCAATCAAATCCTATACACATAAATTATTTTTCCATAAATGCATGCTTATGATTAGATAAAATTGAAGTGAATGTGGTCTCTGCCCTTTATTAAGCTAATATTTTGTTAAGAAGTGACAGCAGTGACTTATTAGCTTTTTGGTTGTATTTGCAGAAGGTGATATTTTTCAAGTCTACCTAATTAAACAAATGCTACAAGTATGTGCAAAAAACATTTCTGCCCAAATGATAAAAACACTTTTTTTCTCAAGGAGGAAGGTAAGCGTTATTCCCAGACTTGGAGTTTGCCAAAGAAGGAATTAATGACAGCTGTGAAAGCCACCAGTTCACAAGCTTTTGTCACAACAGGACTGAGTAGCAGAGGTGAACGTGGTATAAGGGTGAGCACAAGCCCTTCTCCCAAAGGCCCCAGAGACTGCCTGAGGGTAAATCATCAATCAATACAGAAACTTAATCATGTTGTCTTCCTATATGAATTGAAAATTCAGAATCAAGCGTCCATCGATCAGTCAAAAAAGCAGGATGATGACAACAATTATGATCCCACTTCAAACTCCAACTGATAAAAATAATGTACAGAAGGATCTGACTTGCTCTGAGGCATTCATCAGGGTATGCGCATTACACTTCTATAGAGTGACAGATGGTTGTGAATTAATGAAAGGAAGACACCAAAAAACACTGAAATTATTTCAGAATGAGTTTCCCAAAATATGGCATATGGCTGGAAACAAATTCTATGTTATGCTTGTTAAATCCATTAGGTGAATTCTTGCTTCAACCTGTTGTTTCTTTCTAGTCTTCTCTCCCCCTCCCTCCCACCCTCCTCTCCTCCCCTCCCCTTCCCCGTCCTCACCCCTTCCTCGCCCTTCCCCTCCCTTTCTTTCCATTCATTGCAAGGTTTCTTAATCCAGGATATGAAGTACTAAGAAGTATTTAATGATCACTCTGTACCCCAAGATACAGAGGCAATGATGACCTGTTGTCTTCCACATGAATAACAGCTTCTTTTTCTTTACACTCCTAGCTTTTTCTTATTCCATTCCAAATGTGATAGTAAGTATTTTGTAAGTAAGTAAAGCATTTTGCTTCCCAGAAAAGGAATAATTCATTTGATATTCATCATTTCGGTCAACAACAACAGCATAAAACATGAGTGCCAAGGAAGACTTAAAGAGGAATTTGACTTTCAATCACAGAGCTTTTTCTGAGTTTTAGGACCTTGTATCTTTAAGTTTTATTGCAAAAAGAGATAAACAGCTTGAAGCCAGAGCATCCACTATCCCAGGTATAAGAAAAAGGGCAATTAGTTCCCAATACAATGCTACTTTATGCATCCTAAATCTCCTTCATAACTGTTTTAAAAATTGGACACTCCCCAAATCCAGAGTTTAGGGGAAACAAAACCCTCATAAAATATGTATTTGCTTCAAACTTTCTACTAATCCTTTAATAAAGAGGATATGAGCATCAAGAAGAGTCCAAGCTAGAATTAAGCAATATGTTAACTATTACTTTAGCTCTGAACCATACTGTTCCATGTTAAATGAATTCGTCTTTGAAGGAAACCATGCAAATTACCACAGGACTTGACTTGAAAGGAGTGATTTGGGTTCTCTGGCCATATAATCCACAGCAACGCTGGCTATTTTAGACTGTTAGTTTTCACCCAGTCTTGAATTTCCTTGTATTGTCCTGTTATGAGTGCATACCTGAAAGCATATTTGTGCTTTTCCTGTAAGCCATATTTAATTCTCTTCAATTTCCCTTGAACTGGAGAACGGTCTGAAGAATATTGAGAATTACAATCTATGAGCTGAGTTATGAGCTCAAGAGAGATAACTTTTGGATCAATCCCTCATCCTTCAGACAATATAAGTAAGGGGCTTAGAAGAATCTGTGGCATATAGTAATTGTTAAACATTATTATAAGTGCTAAACATTATTATTAATACTGCTATTGCTATATTATTCTTAGAAATGTGGAAATCTAATTTCCGTAATTACAAATATTCTAAAACTTTTGTATGAAGTTTTGTATAATGTCTACCATGTCATCAAAATAGTCTTTGTGTTCAACACCTATTTGCCCTGATTAATATTTAAGATTATTTATTGTTTGTTCTAGAGTATAGAGAGAAAACACTATTATCTTAATCATATGTTATACTCTTGAAAAAATAATCACCTTAATTATTGGCTTCAGAGTTAAAGTTTTGCAATTTCTCAATATAAATTCAAAGCCTAATTTAACTTGTCTAATCCTATTTGCTGTGTTCTCAAAAAAACTTTTGTTTCCCTAATCAATATCTTCCCATATGTTTTCAAAAATGGTAAAAAATATAGACATATAATATGCATTGAACATAGTCACAGTGCTAAACAATTCTATTATTGGGAATAAATAATAAACCTATATTATAACCATGTATTGTAAGTGCTAATGTAGTTCTAGTGTCCATAAGGGAAAACTGAGGCATTGAAACTTTAAGCAAAGCCAAGATGACATAGCTAAAGGTTGCAGCAAGGGATGTGGCAAGAGCATGGCCTGCAAGGCTACCCCACCCTTCAATGCCCTCTGCAATCTCTTCCAGCAAGGACAGAAAAATCTCTACCCAAGCAGAGAATGTGGATACTCTCATCCCATATTCCATTTTGCTATTGTCTGCTATTATTTTTGTTTGTTTGATTTCCATAGATGGAGTATTTTAGTGACTCATAAAATTGTATGATATGTCATACCAGGGTCCTTATATTTCTTGCTAACCATTTTCTCTATTAGATTGTCAATAGGGACATATTTTTCCATTCTCAAACACATTTCATTTTTTTTCTAATGTTTTCCAGCACTGTCTTCAATTAATTCTTCAGGGGAATATTTCTAATTCCTAAAAGTCATTTTGAATATTATTTTTGTATACTTATTTTTCTCATGTCATGTGGTAATACCGTTTTTCTGACAAGCTATCAACTATTTCTTAGAAGTCATTGGTAAGAATATTTATTAGAATATTTCTCAGGACAGGGGCGCCTGGGTGGCTAAGTTGTTTAAGCGACTGCCTTCGGCTCAGGTCACGATTCTGGAGTTCCGGGATTGAGTCCCACATCGGGGCTCCCTGCTCAGCGGGGAGTCTGCTTCTCCCTCTGACCCTCTTCCCTCTCGTGCTCTCTCTCTATCATTCTGTCTCTCTAAATAAATAACAATCTTTTAAAAAAAAGAATATTTCTCAGGACATACTTTGATAATCTTGTTTATCAGCATAACAACTGATACAATGATAATTTCTTATTTTGTTAATCAGACTTCCATGGCACGGAATAAAAGGTGAATGACACAAAAAGAAATTCTTCTATTTCATACCTCTTACCTATGAGCCATCCTAGCCCTTGTAAAATCTTTCCCACAGAATGTTCCTTGTGTCTATCTTCTTTTATTTCTTATGCTGCAAAATATTCATTTCCAGGGTTGGATCCACACAGAAGGAAAGATTTATTCATGTATTCATTCATTCCTTCATTCTACATGAGTTTATTGAATACATATTCAATCAGTTCAAAATATATTTCTTTAACCTTAATCTTGAGCAGGACACCATGCCAGGCACAGAGAAGGATGGAGTGAAAATATAGGATCAGAAAGGAGAAAAGTCTGATCTTTCCCACATTTCACCTTTACTCCCAAAGCCTCTATTTAATGTTGATTTGTTCTGGATGTGACTTGATAGTCCTAGTCATTTCAGTATGCTATAGCCTCATGTGAAAAACAAATATCTCCCCGAGTGTCTGACTTACTACCAAGAAGGAGAGATAATCAGCAAGGAAACATAAAATATATTATACAAAAAAAATATACGACAAGAACATATGCATTGGCTTTAGGAATCTGGGTTGTTTTGGATCTTATTTAGATCAAGGCTGCCTATACTTCCTGATGACAACATTCTGCTCTCAGGGTGAATTCTCCCACAGTCTAACAGCAAGTAATACCCTTCTAAAAGCCACGAATATACCTACTCCCTTGAATATCAATTACGTTAACACGGCAATCTTCCTAGTCTCCAGTTGCCCATGAAACAGAGCCTTGAAATTCCTCCAGAACTTAGGTCACCTTCATGCCAACAGCCTGCTCAGACACCCTGATGCCTAGGTACTGAGAGGCGGGGCTTGCCAAAGGAAGAGTCACATGAAAATAAAATGATGTCACTCTCAGGATTCTTCTCTTTTCCATTATGCTAACAAAATAGAAAAGATACATCTTCCCCCGAATTTATATTCTTAAATACCTATCTCTCTCAGCAGCAGAAGAAAAGCTGTGCATCGTGCTTCACTGGACATATCTTTCGTCTTTTTTGAAACATGTATTGTTTTTTCTTTTTAATAAAAAATTGAGGTGATTTTGTTTTTAAAAAAGGAAAGAAAAAGACTTATCTATTTTATCTATCTGGCTCCCTTTCTTGATAAAGGTATTCACCAGACATCTGTTTGCACTTATACACTAAACATACACATACCCACACACACAACTTGTCTGAAATTTAATAAAAGATCGCCACATTCTCTCTGACTCTCCACATTTAAGATCATGTCTTCTCTGTGTGAGATGTCTTCAAATCATAATGGTCAATGACTAAAGACCATTTCTGGGAAGATTTTGAAAATATCAAGGTTTTTTTTTTAAGATTTTATTTATTTGAGAGAGAGAGAATGAGAGATAGAGAGCACAAGAGGGAAGAGGGTCAGAGGGAGAAGCAGACTCCCTGCTGAGCAGGGAGCCCGATGCGGGACTCGATCCTGGGACTCCAGGATCATGACCTGAGCCGCAGGCAGTCGCTTAACCAACTGAGCCACCCAGGTGCCCGAAGATATCAAGTTCTTGACATACACCACCTACACCAGGGACAGGCTAACTATGACATACTAATGAAGAATCCGAGTAGATCTTCATTCAATTCATTCAGTTTTTACATCTGTAGAAATAAACGCCATAGTCTCTCAGAATTACTCAATGTGTCTTCTCTGCTTTATCTGCCAACATAAATAGAGGCACAGATTCCAAAATAATAACCACTTGGGCCCAAAAATATTTTTCAAAATTACACCAGAGAAAAATATGAGAAAAATACCTAGAATAGAAACAGAAACTTGAAGGATTCAAGGGATAAAAACAATACGTTTTTCCTTCTTTAGTAAAATCAATACAATTGACTAGAATAAAACACTCAAAATGTAGAAGATTATGAAATTTTTATGTGTTTCCTAAAATATAAAAGTGTTATTTTAGTGTTTGGGGAGCCTGGGTGGCTCAGTCGGTTAAGCATCTGCCTTCGGCTTAGGTCATGATCCCAGGGTCCTGGGATCGAGCCCCACATCGGGCTCCCCGCTCAGCGGGAAGCCTGCTTCTCCCTCTCCCTCTGCCTCTCTTCCTGCTCATGCTCTCTCTCTCTCTCTCTCTCTCTGTATCTGTGTCTCAAATGAATGAATAAAATCTTAAAAAAAGAAAGTGTTATTTTAGTGTTTGAAGGACTTTAGCTTTGGTTGCTGTCATTTAGAAACTGTTCTACTTGGGGACAAGTGAGTAGTGTATATATAGACAATATACAACATATATATGATTTTTATATTTATATATTTATATGATATTTATATATTTATTTATAAATATATTTATGTTTTATGTTTATGTCTTCATTTCCTAATTTACAAATGAAATATTAAAAAGACTATTATTTATATATCACTCAGAAAATCATAGGCCTGCAAACATTTTGAGTTAACACCACAGTGCCAAGTAAAGTGCCATTAAATGCTTTAGCATTTCAAGAAATATTGCATCTTAACTCCAGCCTGTTGCCTACAACATAACTGATGATTTATGTCCCTCTTATGATTAGGGCTTCCTCCAGGACCAGAGACTTCCATGTTCTCAGTACAAAAGGCAGTATGCACTATGGTGTGTAAATGAAAATCGTAAATCAGTGATCAAGCTACTTAATGAGAGATTATTATAGTACTTATCAAAAATTTGAATAGACAGTGTGAAAATTTGAGAGGAGAATTTCTCCTTGTAAAATCCTGATTGGTTTGATGTAATGATGTCACTCTAATCTCAAGGCAAGAGAGTTAATTTTGTGGGGTTTCGTGAGCAAAGACAAAAGTGTTTCTATTCAGCCTGTTCTAAAATAAGGGAAAAAAATTTAAAAAGATCTATAGTCAGACTTTTAGTTCATGAAAAGACACACTGGAATTCAAAAATACCTTAAGCCTTTTCTTCCCCCTAATTTTCAAACTAGTAAATAAAAATAACGTGACTCCAGGGTCCTGGGATCGAGCCCCGCGTCAGGCTCCTTGCTTGGCGGGGAGCCTGTTTCTCCCTCTGCCACTCCCCCTGCTCGTGCTCGCTCTCTCTTCTCTCTCTCTCTGACAAATATATAAATAAAAATCTTAAAAAAATAACAAATCTCAACAAATACTGATTACATTTATGAACCTTAAAGTCCAATTGTATTAATTTTTAAGCTGATGTATTTCCTTTTAAAAAATATTGTTGGGAAATAGTCTCAGATATTCAGGTGGTCTCAATGTTTTCAAGGACCTATCCCACTACTTGAAATCTAAGCTTATGTTGATACTAGCAAAGACTATGCCTCTAGACACAGCCTAACCCTGTATTCAGATACGTGACTTTTATTTTCCTCCTTTTTACTTGATTACTCCTGTATTTCTATTAATATTTTAAAGTCTCCTTATTCTTTCTCTTTATCTGATACATGAATAATTATTGATGCTGCATCCAGGAGACATTAGACACATAAACAACATTTTCTTAAATATATTGATATTATAAGATTTATAACAGTATTTAGTGATTTGCCACTAACACAGAGCAGTTAATTTGGAAGGAACTGGATATATTTCAAGATTAGTATAAACTAAGTGTAGCACACAAAGCTACTCTCTGCTTACTAATTAAATTTCTTACTGAATTCTTTAGTCTGGAAGTAATAGCTAAGATAGATCAGTAGGAGAATGTATTGCATGGATCCATTTAGCTAGTATCTTAGATCAGAACAAAGGTCACCATAGGCTGATTCCCTACTGAAAAGCCCCAGTAGTGGCTTAGCCGTTCCCTTCTTGGAGAACAAAAGGCCCATAGAATTATACTTCCCAGCATGATACTGTTTTTAAAATAATCTAAATTATTTTATTTAGATATTTTTCATTTAAGCCTTGTTTTGTAAAAATATGTACAATTCCTCTTTATTCTACGTTTAAATTTGGTTGATATTACATGAACAGTTTTAAATACCACAGACTTTGAATATGGGAAGCTTACTGCTTCCCTAAGATTATTTTTCCCAAACGAGTAAACAAAAAATGGTAACTACAACATAAAAGGATATTAACCAGCACCAATACAGGGCTCTGAAAACAAGAACACTCTCTCCTTATCTTCTGTCTCTGAAAAATAAATTAAATGTGGGACAGGAAAAAAGAGTAAAAATTAACAGAAAGATTGCTAAAAAAGAGAGAACATTTGTTCTTTGGCTTAATGTAGCATGACAAACCAGATCTTTGATGATGTAGACCGTTTAAATGGAAACCCATGCTGGATTTTTAAAAGGCAATGTTGTTTTAACAGATTTGCTTATGCATTTATTTATTTATTTACTATCAGTCAATGTTATAAATATTCTCCTAAATAAAAATTCTCTAAGAAGAGACTAGAATGGCAGTTATATATATTTTAAGAAACCCCTGTAAAATCATGTACCTTATGAAGCACTCAAAGTGATTTCTAATCATCACATATTTAAGCTGTGTATTTATTTAATTGTGACAAGCAAAATAACATTACATAAATTATATTCTATCTTCAGGCAAAACTCATTTCAATTAAGGGTAAGCATTTTGTAAGTGTTTAATATTTGTTATTACATTAAAAACAGCTCTTGTAATACCATGAAGTTTCACCACAACGGCCCGAGTGGAACTATAACTCTTGTTGAAAACATGTTGTATTTTGCCTTTGGCAAAATCATCTGCATTTGCTTTAACTGTAATAATTTATTATCTAGAGCTAATATCACTAGTGCACACAACGCCTAAAAATGTTCGCTACAAGCAAAGATTACAGGAAAGATTCTTTCAAAGTATCAGCCATTTTCCTTTCTTCTGATACACAAAGGGATTAAATCCTTACATTGAAAAATCACATTTAGTTCTTTGAACATGACAAAAATATTTTAGCTTGTTGTGTTTCTAATGAGTAATTTATGAATTTGATCATGTTAAATTTCTGTTTTCTTCATTATCAGATTACTTAGAATATTTGTTTTTGCTATTATCCACTAATCCTAACTCCATTATACCTTTGTCTCTAATTGAGCATACTGTTCTGTTAAAGAAACAAAGCTTTATAAAAGAAAAAAATGTCACAGGCAAATATATATCTATTGCATATTTTCTTTTTTATTTAAAAAATGATCTTATCTTTTCAACTTATCTTTTTTTTAATCACTCTATTACAGGTAACTATTTAAGTTTCATTAAGTAGTTAACTATTCACCTCATTTGTTTAAATCTTTATTAAAATCAGTAACACTCTCCAGTTTCAAGCATCTCCATGTTTCATTTTATTGGTTATTAAAAATAATACTGCAATATTCATTCGTTTATAAATTCTTATATAAAATCATGACTATTTCTATAAGATACATTTATAAACTAAGCTTTCTGATTCAAAGTGTATGTGCATTTTAAAAAAAAGAGTTTACTTATTTATTTATTTTAGAGAGGGAGAGGGACAGAGTGAGAAGGAGAGACTCTCAAGCAGACACCCCTCTGAGTGCAGAGTCCTAAGTGGGGTTCAATCTCAGGATCCTGAGATCATAACCTGAGCCAAAACCAAGAGTCTAGTGCTTAACTGATTGAGCCCCCCAAGCGCCCCTGAGTTTATGCGTGTTATTAATTTCTGGCAAATCATGTCATTTTATCTTCCACAAAAATCATACATTTTAATATTCTCAAAATTAAATATTTAATATTCTCAAAATCAGTGTGTGAGAACACTTATTCCCCTTGACACTTTGTATTCTGTATTAAGATACAGAATACTCTACAGAAAGGAAGAAGGGAGGGACAGAGAAAGAGAGAAAGGATGTAATCTTGACATCTCGAAATTTTAGAAAAAGGTGGGGTAATTTTTCTGAGAGTTTTGGAGTGGGAGGAAGTGGGCTGAAACTGGGGTGGTGGTTAGGGATAGATAAAATTAGCAAAGGGTTCTATGTATAGATCATTATATCATGAAGAAAGGAGCATGATTAAATCAAAATTTTCCACTTTAAGTCCAAAAAAGATGAGGCAATTTATATCACATTATCTTATGTTATTACTTTTTAAAGATTTTGTTTATTTATTTGACAGAGAGAGACACAGCGAGAGAAGAGAGTGGGAGAGGGAGAAGCAGGCTTCCCGCGGAGCAGCGAGCCCGATGCGGGGCTCGATCCCAGGACCCTGGGATCATGACCTGAGCCGAAGGCAGACCCTTAACGACTGAGCCACCCAGGCGCCCCTACCTTATGTTATTTATCTTACTATTTTTATGTGTTCTGTCATATATAAGTGTGACATCCCTCCGTTGAGAACCTTTTGTGATTCCCTACAACCTATAGAATCTAGCCCCAGTCTTTTCACCCCAACATTTTGAAAGTCATCCATTATTCAGTAACAAACTTCACTTTTTAGTCTCACTCTGGTCCATCACTCATTCCCTTCATGGTACCATTTATTATGTCCCACGTCTCTTGCTATTTTATGACTCTGTGCTTTGAAGTCATCCCTTTAGTTTTCTCCTTTCACTTCTGATCCATGAGCGAATGCCAGGTGGTCCTAAATCACGCAATCTGAGCCCTTGCTTCTCCTTGGAAGCAACAGGACTGCATCCTCATTGTGAGATCCCAGTGGAACTATGGCAGAAGCTTTCTCATTAGCTGCTATCATGGAAACATCACAACAGCATCCTCATTGGTTGTCAACAGTGAAAATATCAGGGCGATTTTCTCATTAGCTATTCAGCTTCCATTTTTTTGTCACTCTAGACTGAGTATTTCTATATGAACCTAATCGCGTCAGGTCACTTCTCTGCTTAATGAAATCCCAGAACTTCCCCACTCAAAGACAAAGCCGAAGTCCAGGTCATGAACTGAAAGGACCTACCTGACGATGTATTAACTCTTCTTGTCTCCTGCCTGCTTCCCCCTCACTTACCTTGCTCCAGCCCTACTGGCCTCTCTCTCCATCCCACAGGTCTCCTGCTCCCAAGCACTTGCTTGTGCTTTCTTCTCTGCCTGGACCTTCTTCCCTAGATAGAGCTCCATGACTTCTCTCCTTTTCCTTCAAATGCCTGCTGGAATGTTAACTTACCCGTGATCATTTTATATCACCCATTGTTCTAAATCTTCCTTAACTTTCTTGTGCTTTGTAAAACACTGCATTTTTTTATACTTACTAATTCTTGAGTTTCTTTTGTTCCCTTCTTCCTATTTGAATTTTTTTTTAAAGATTTTATTTATTTATATGACAGAGAGACAGCGAGAGCAGGAACACAAGCAGGGGGAGTGGGAGAGGGAGAAGCAGGCTTCCCGCCGAGCAGGGAGCCCGATGCGGGACTCAATCCCAGGAGTCTGGGATCATGACCTGAGCCGAAGGCAGACCCTTAACGACTGAGCCACCCAGGCGCCCTCCCTGTTTGAATTTAAGCATTAGGAAGATAGGGCTTTTTCCTTCTTCTCCTTCTTCTTTTTCTCCTCCTTGTTTGTTTTCCTAGAAGCAATTTTCCCAGACCCAAGAATAGAAAATTTTATCTACTTTGTAATCAGTAAACATTTTGTGTGAATGTATGTAATTTTTCCATATTGTTGATATGTCCTGAAATACCTATCTTTCAATTTTCATTCCTTCTACTTTCCTTTAGAAACCCAGTGCATCATATGACCTCACTGATATGAGGAATTCTTAATTTCAGGAAACAAACTGAGGGTTGCTGGAGTGAGGGGGGGTGGGAGGGAGGGAGTGGTTGGGTCATAGACATTGGGGAGGTATGTGCTATGGTGAGCGCTGCGAATTGTGTAAGACTGTTGAATCACAGACCTGTACCTCTGAAACAAATAATACATTATACGTTAAAAAAACAAAAATAAAGGAGGAAGACAGCAGGAAGGGAAAAATGAAGGGGGTGGAAGTCGGAGGGGGAAATTAACCATGAAAGACTATGGACTTTGAGAAACAAACTGAGGGTTCTAGAGGAGAGGGGGGTAGGGGGATGGGTTAGCCTGGTGATGGGTATTAAAGAGGGCACGTACTGAATGGAGCACTGGGTGTTATATGCAAACAATGAATCATGGAACACTACATCAAAAACTAATGATGTAACGTATGGTGATTAACATAACATAAAAAAAAAAAAAGAAAGAAAGAAACCCAGTGCAAATACTGTTTATTCCATTAAGGCCTTTTTAATTGCCTTGGTTTTAATTAAGTTTCTCTCTGAAAGGTTTCCTGGTATTTTAAGTTCAGACGTTGGGATCTTTGACATAGTATCATGCTTTTTTTTTTTAATTTTTTATTGTTATGTTAATCACCATATATTACATCATTAGTTTTTGGTGCAGTGTTCCATGATTCATTGTTTGTTCATAACACCCAGTGCTCCATGCAGAACGTGCCCTCCTCAATAGCCATCACCAGGATAACCCATCCCCCTCCCTGTATCATGCTTTTAAATTACTAAGTATATAGGTGTCTCTCCTAGTAGAAGGTAAACTACTTTTAGTTATGATTGTATTGAGAGAGGCAGTCTGTCACCAGCCCTGAGGGTCCCCTCTATTTGGTTTGCCAGATAAAATAAAGAATGCCCAGTTAAATTTAAATTTTATTTTATTTTATTATTTTATTTTATTTTTTTAAAGATTTTATTTATTTATTTGACACAGAGAGATACAGCGAGAGAGGGAACACAAACAGGGGGAGTGGGAGAGGGAGAAGCGGGCTTCCCGCAGAGCAGGGAGCCCGATGCGGGGCTTGATCCCAGGACGCTGGGATCATGACCTGAGCCAAAGGCAGACGCTTAACGACTGAGCCACCCAGGCGCCCTAAATTTAAATTTTAGATAAATAACAAATGCAATATTTGGAACACACTGATACTAAAGTATTTATGCTATTGAAATTCAATGTAAATTCTAGGTTATCTCTGGGTTTTATTTCTAACCTTGCTTATAGCATAAAGTTAAACATAATTTTTTCCAGAAATAAATATAGGCAAATCCTCACAATTGGTAGCCATCCATTTTAATTTCCTTCTAACAGCTCATGTGTGTCTCCTATAATCATTTATTTAGGCAAACTGGCAAGAGTCTGATGCTGCTTATTCATTTAGGATTTATCACAACCCTACTCTACAACTTCCCCTTTCCCCAGCACACATCCCCATTAAAATAAACCTGTATATTTATTCTTGTTAGGATCAATTGGAGAATATGTCAATGACCTTTTATAGTACAGCTGTGGCACTAATTACTGATATTTTAAAAATAGCTTCTTATTTTGGAGCAATTTTAGATTTACAGAAAGTTGTAAATATAATTCATGGAATTCCCAGATACAAGTGACAAACTTCTAATGTTATCATCTTCCATTACTATGATACATTTGTCAAACTGAGAAATTAACATTGATATGATATTACTGAATGCAAATTTTCAGATTTCCTTAGTTTTCCCACTAATGTCTATTTTTGTTGCAGGATCTCACATGACATTCTGTTATTATGTCTCCTTGGGCTCCTCTGGTCTGTGATAGTTTCTTAGTCTTGTTTTTGATGACCATGAAGTTCTGAAAGGTACTAATCAAGTAGTTTGTAGAATGTGTCTCAGTTTGATTTTGGTTTTGTTTATTTTTTCTGGGAGGAAACTGGTAATTGTAGTTATGATGATACTGGAGAAACGGTTTTAAAAGAAAGTCACAAAGGTAAAGTGCCTTTTTCACTACATTTTATCAGACTACACATAATATCAAAATGACTTATAAAGTAATTAACCTTGAGCACATGATTAAAGTAGTATTTGCTAGTTTTCTCCACTATAAATGTGCAATATCCCTTTCCATACAAGTTATTCACTTTTATTGCATGAACTACTAGCTTATGAGCTATATTTTGATCATATGTTTGGATAGATTGAATTTTCAAATTATATATATTGACAGTTATATATCTATTCTCCTAGAGATTGCTTAGCTCCAAAGTTCCTCTAGAATAAAGAAACAAGGCTAGCATATTGACATCAATTAGATTTTTAAAGTATGTAGGTAAAAAAAAAAATTCCAAGGTACAAATGCAGATGTTTTATTTACCTCTTTAAGGCCAATTGCAGAGAGACCAAAACAAAGGTATTTTCAAGCTGCATATGACTATATAATGTTATTAGATTGAAAGATTTAAACGATAATTTAGAGCTAATAAATTGAATATAACAAGAATTAATGTTAATTTTATTACTTAATTTGTATCAATTGAAGGTGTAATTCACGTGCAGCCATAGAATCCAACCTATGGGTAACCGTTTTAATTTGGGTTTCCCAGAAACACACTCTGAGAAAAAGTTTGCCATGTAAAAGATTTAATCAGAAATGTTACAAGAAAAAGTAAGGGAGAGAGCAAATGGGAATGGAAAAGGGAGGAGGCCGAGAAAGTTTATGAAGAAAAAGTTCCACAGAGGGTAATCTAGAGTAGTCCTGCTCACTAGTGTTGCTGAGCAGTGTCTGCTGGGGAGCACAAGGAAGCTGGAGAATCTACACTCCTAGTGTTGTCAGTCCCTGCAAAGAGGGATCCCTGAGGACAATGTAGAATCCTCAGCAACCCTGGCCTTTCCATGCACAAAAGCAAAGTTGTTCCAGAGTCAAGAGAGTGGAACGCCAACAAAGATATGCAGGAGCCTGAGGTGAAAGGTGGTGCAGGAAGGGTAAAGGAATCTGAAGTAAGGAGGCAGGGCACTGAGAACATCCTTAGGTAACAAAGTCCTTCCAACTACTCGTTGGAAGTGCTGGTGCTGGGCACAGCATTCTTGTGCCATAAAGATAGTCAGTGTTTAGCTGAGATAGTGTCCAATAGCCCAAAATGAAGTTGAACTCAGAGTAACCTATTTTTTTGGGTGACAGATATAGAGGGTGTTTTGTCATAAATTCTAACATATGGAAAAAAAAAGAAAGAAGGTATTTTCTACTTTTTCTTTTAAAAGTTCATATTTAGTGAAGCTCTGGATATAGAAATCCTAATGGAGACATGGTATCTTTTCCGGAAGTATGTAAACCAAAAATAAAAAGCTAATATCACATTCAATTGAATTATTTTAGGGTGCAGTGTTATTTATTTCAGTTTAATTACAAAAATATTGTTGAGCTGGGGTGTATCGTGCTTTATGGTTTGATGTTGGGGTAGTTAGGCTGCCTGTTAGTTATAGTATATTTGCTTTCTTCATGTGAGAGGAAAGCATCAGAGAGAAAAGCAAAAAATAATTTACCAGTAAGGAGTTCGGTCTTCAATATCTCCCCATTCTTAATGTAGAAAATCATTGTCTCTAAAAATCCACCCACACCCATAAGTCCATCCTCTAAATAAACAAAATGAACAAACACGTAAATTCTCCAACTCAGAGAAAAGTTACTTAACAACAGCAAAAACATGTTGCAAATGGACTTTTTCTGTCCATATAGCATCTGTTCTGGAATCAAGGCTTTTATTAGTAGAGATGGAATTTTGTGTTTATTTAACACTTTTCACCACTATGTTGTACATGATAGTCATTCGATAAATGGTTGTTGAATAAAATGTTTATCATTTTACTGCAAAATAGTATGTTACCACTTCATACCTATCAGAATGGGCCAATCCCAAACACTCAAAATACCAGATGCTGGCGAGGATATGAAGCAACAGACTCTTACTCCTGGCTGGTAAGAATGCAAAATGGTGCCTGCACTTTGGGAGGCAGTTTGGCCATTTCTTACAAAACTCAACATCCTCTTACTATACCACCCAGAAATCATACTCCTTGATACCCAAATGAGTTGAAAATTTATGTCCCCACAAAAAAATTGCACAAGGAGATATATATATATATCTGCCATATATATATGGCAGCTTTATTCATAGATACCAAAACTAAAAGCCACCAAGATGTCTTTCCATAGGTGAACAGATGAATTGTGGTCCAGCCACATGATGAAAAGTTATTCAGCACTAAAAAGAAATGAGCTATCAAGTCATGACAAGACATGGAAGAACCTTAAATGCATAACACTAAATGAAAGAAGCTAATCTACAAAGGCTGCATACTGTATGATTCCAACTATATGACATTCTGGAAAAGGGTAAAAAGTGGAAATAATAAAAGTCACTGGTTCCCAGGAGTTAGACAGTGGGGAGGAATGAATGGGAGGGCACAGAGGATTCTTGGTGCCGTGAAACTGTCGTGGGATACTCTAACAGTGGGTTCATATCACTATACATTTGTCAAAACCCATAAAATGTACACCAGCAAGTGTGAACCCTAATGTAAACTACGGCTTTTGGGTGATAATGATGTGTCACTGTGGGTTCATCAATTGTAACAAATGTGCAATTGTGCTGGGATATGCTGTAGAGTGGGGGAGGCTACGCAGGCTTGAGGTCAGGGGGCATATGGACAATCCCTGATGTCCATTCAATTTTGCTATAAATAGAAACTGCTCTGAAAAAATAACATCCACAAAAAGTAACACAGATGAACTCTCCTAAAAGTCTATTTATCACAAGAGACAGAAGCACACTCTAACTTTTTAAATCTATTGTTAAAGGGCTTAACATTTTTGTATTGCTGGGTAAATGCTTGCATGAACAACTTCATGTAAACAGCACACTAAATGTTCAAAAGACTTACATGAAGGACTGTTTTCCTTCTTGATCCTGTACAATTGTGAATTATTTTAGAGAAGAAGTATTTATAGTTTTTATCTTCCAATCCTTGGCATTGCTAGACTACATTCTCACACGCTCCCTACCTAAGTATTGTTTTGAATGAGTGAAGGCAAAAGATTGGATATGTTAATGAAGCTATATTTTACCATTCATTTAAAATGTCCATGTCATATTATCTGAATTTGATGAGGGAAAGAGAAAAGTAGATAGGCTAAATCAGCCAGCACTTCTGACCTTATTATCAGTCCTTTAATTTGAGTTAAAAACCCATTGTCTTTGGAGTGTGCGTTTAATAAAAAGTATAACTGGTCTCAAGCAATGAGCATTTTTACTGAGAGGGAAGAAGGATGACTTAGGGACTTGGCACTTTGTAGGGAGAACAGCAGGTCTGGGTTTGGTGAAGCTCAATGGACAAGCTGGGTCTGTGATGAAGGAGGTGGCATTTAGGTGAGAGGTGTAGAAGAGGGAACTTGGAAAGGACTCTGGGATCATAGACAAAAGTAAGAGTGTACACTGTCCACTTTATAATTTTGAGAGAGAAAGAATAGAAAAGTAAAAGAAAAATATGAAAGCCAATAAAATATTTGTAAGTTTTCTTATAGATCACCAGCCATTTATTAATTTTCAAACCTAATTTCATTTTAGTTTCCTAGTTATCATTTTTCATAAATTATGCATCATGTTATATGGCTCTACCCCCTCCTAGAAAAACATGAGCTCTCTTGATTTTAAATGCATTTCCCAGGACCAAAGCACAGGACCCATAGTCAGTTAGACTCTGCTTATAGTTGGCATTTGATTACTGGGCTATTATCTGGTTTTTCAGTGTTTTAAAAATCACCATAAATCTGATTTTGCCAGGAAACACTTGGCTTCTTACCTCTGTTTGTATCTACTGTCCATATTATTCGATTATAGGCCACAGAGACTAACCCTACCCAACAATCAAGGCAACCACGAAGCAAGGTGATTGAACAAATATTTCTCACACAGATATGGGCCAAACTAACATAGATAAATAGGGGATATTGCCTCATTAAATCCTAGAAGTGCTGAACAACCAAAATCAATGAAGAAAGGCGTTCAGTTGTATGTCAGACAAAATAAAAAAAAAAAATAGAGATCAGAAAGCTTTAGAAGTCTTTCTCATAGTAGACTGGCTTTCTCTACTTGGGAGGGGCGGGATGGTAGAGAAACTGGACAAGGCTGATTCCCAAGACTCAGAATGTGAGGCTCGCCACACAGAGAAATCCACCTGAACACATGCAAGACAAGAACCCTCTGGCCTAGTTTGTGTCAGGTGCTCACTATTGGGGAAATCCATTGTGGCCAGAGGGCTGAGGTCAAGTCAGGACAACCAGGCCCTTTAACTGGCACAATAGTAGCATCTGGTCTGTGGTTATGAATCTCAGAAGAAGTTCATCACATGGATTCTGAGTGTTCACAGCCCAAGAGATCACAGGAAGAAAGTGTATTACGGTGATGCAGTGGCCAATTTGGGGTTATTCAGAATCAAATCGCTCTCTCTCTCTCTTTGTCTTCTTTCTCTCTTTTTTGTTAGTTTTAAATGGATAAAAAATTCCCTATGGGGTTTCATGGTGAGAGATAAACAGATGATAGATAGACAGAGATAGATTATTCTTTATCTTAATGTTATGACCTACAACACAGGGCCTTGTAACCCCTGTTTCCTTCAGAGAGTCTTTTCAAGCTCTGTATTCAGAAGCATTATATTAGTTTGACTACTGCATAATGATAACAATCTTCAGAGCAATATTGAAGTCATTTGAGATTCTAAACATTATGCAATCCAGACAGGAGAAGGGTTCTAAATTCTCATCATCTGGAGACACAGATGTTTGACTTCTTTGTTTGCTTTTTTGTGCACTTTGAGTGTGAGACGCTTAATCTTATTGACTAGATATTTTTTTGAACAGTTTCAGTTCAACACCACTAAGAAGTGTTTGCAAAATTGGTCTGGTTGAAACACTTAAACAAACTGACGACTATGAATGCTGCTGAATAAAATTACTCCAGGTGGTATAAGCCATTTGTTAGTAGTTTATGCTTAATAGTTTTATTACTTATCTAAATTATACAGAAGTATGCAATTTAGTCTTTTGTGGTGGTTGGTGTTTTGCTGTTATTATTATTATTACTCTGTTTCCTATTATTACCAGCCACCCATTTTATTGAAAATGCTCTTGCCACAAGAGACTTAAATTTTCTTTGTGGGGATATGGTGTTTAATTAGCAATATCAGCTATAGAAGAAATGTGGGATTTAGAGTCATTTACACCTGTGCTCAAACATCAGCCCTACTGCTTTCTGCTTCTACCATCAGGAGCAAGTTATTAAAAATCTGTGAGCATCACTTTTCTTGTTGGTAAAATTGGTTTATAAGAAACACCTTGCTGGGATGCTACAGAAGCCAAGTGATTCCCTGGGAGGTTTTAGGACAAGGAGGACTACAATCAGACTTGTGATTTAGGAAGATCTCTTTGGCAGCAGGGAGGAGATAAGATTGGAGAGACTTGCTTGCAGGAACTGTATGAGAACATCTAAGTGTCTGAACCAAGGCAACATATGTGGGTTAGAATAGGCTTGTCAGAGATCATATATCCGTGGTAGTGTCCATGGGAGTAGTTCTTAGCCTTGGGTGGGAAACAGGTGGGATTCAGATATGAGTGTACTTCCAGGTGCCCCAGACAACTGCCAGGCCCAAAGTTGTGAACCAGGGACCTATAGATAGGGTAAACTGATGAAAGCTGGGTAAGATAGAGCAATGGCTCTTAACCCTAACTCCAAATTAATCTCCTGGTCAGCTTTTAAGAAATATGAAAATCCGAGCCTCACCCAGAAACAGTAAGTCAGAGTCTCTACTGGGGAGTGTGGCTATAGTAATATTTAAAAGCTCCCTAAGAGATTCTAAAGAGCAGCCACATTGAGAATCCCTGAATTAGATGAAATCCCTAAGAGGCTTAGACACCCAGGGAGGTGGAGATGCCATTTACTGAGAAAGGGAACATAAGCAAATGCATAGATTTTGAGTGAAGAGCAGAGAGTGGCTTGTTGGATTGTGAAGATGTTGAATTTAAGATACTTAAGGGACCACCTAGTAATGATGCCCAAGAGGAAGTCAGGTCTATTGCCCTGAATCTCAGAAAGGAGGTGTTAAGAACATACGTCAGAATGTAAGTGACAGTTGAAGCCATGGACAAAGGTGGAGTCTCTCAAGAAGAATGTGTAAAGTGACGATAAGAGAAAAATAAAGGCACAAGTCTGGGTAACACCAAAATGGAGGAGCAGAGGGAGAAATTACTCCATCCTTCACATGCATGGAAAAAGACCATGAAACACGCGGCTGTGTGCTCAGGAAGGAGTCTCTGTCAAGCATTCAGTGATCTGATCCAGCCATTTGGATACAGAACTACATACAGAGGAGAATTAGAAATGCCAAGAGTAAAGGGACCCCAAACCAAAAGCAGACGAACTTATTTGAACAGTCCTGCAAAGATTCCCCTTCCCCCTAAATGAGGATTACTTTATCATAAAACAGAAAATTAAACTTAGGAGACACCCCATCATTGTCCTTAGCTCAACCAAAGCTATAGGCCTTTGTATTGTTCTAGAATTTATAACATTTTAAATTCCACAAATTAATTAACTTGCTTTGAATAGTTGAAGAACAATAATTAAAACCTAATGTCTTTTCTATTGGGAAGCGTATAATCAGAGAGTAAAGAGGATTGCTTTGTGTTTTCCTTACCTGCACCTAGGGAAATAAAACAAAACTGCGTTTCACAGCCAAAATGCATTTTGGCAAGGCCTTTTGGAATTGTAAAGTACAGAAGTTAGTCTAGTCTCTGGAATTTAAATATGGAGTTTCACTAATAAGGAAACAATGACCGAAGTCATACAAAAATTCTCAATATTTGAAGATTAAATCACTCTGAGTGGTAATAATTGACCTTTGTCAATTAAACACGCTTTTAGAGAACTCAGGTATTATAACATTTATAATTAGTATATTTTTAATTATGTTTTACTTTTTTTACAAAGCTGTTCATTCTGTATTAATTGCATTGTATTCTTGAATCAAACCTGGTAGAACCAACACTTTCATCCTCACCTTATTTCTAAGACATTCCCTACAGCAAATGGAAGGAGCTGCAAGGGAAAGAACTGGCTTCAGAAGAAATGGAGTCTGAATCCCAGCCCTGACTTTGGACTAAGCATAAGCTTGGGTCAGTTGTATAACCCACCACCTGGCTGGTGGAGATGATAGTAATGATACTGTCAAAAGAAATGAATGAAAAAATTATGAAAAACACTCCCCACAGAGCTTCTCATAGAGAAAGGAACAAGAAATGTCAGCTTTCATTGTTATTATCATCATGAATATTATTTGTTCCCTTAAAACCTTGAGTCCTTCATTTCTAATAATAATGTATGTTAAGAGGGATGCATGGGGCATGAACTAGCCCCTGCCTGCATTTTCCAAAAAGATAATTCTTTTGTTGTTGAATTTAAAGAAAGCATTCATTCACCTTTCATGAACTAAATGAGTTTCCGCACCATGCACAAAGTCAACCCCAACCTCTTGCTCTAGTCTCCTGTTCTACCCTTCCGGGGCATGTTAAATTCTAGTTGAATTCAATGCGTCTGAAAAAGTCTGCTTTACTATCTCTGTTTTCTGATTGGCCACTGTGGTAGACTGAATAACTGTCCCCCAAATATGTCAGCATCTGTTTCTCCAGAAACTCTGAATTTGATTGGTTACATGGTAAAAAGGACCTTGAAGATACCATCGATGATTTTAAAGTAGCAAGATCATCCTGGATCATCCATGTGGTTCCAGGGTAATCAAGGCAGTCACAGGGTTCTTTTACGTGAGTGATTTAGGGTGACTGACACAGAAGAGGAGAAGGCCGTGGGCCTATGGAAGCGGGGTAGGCATGACGTGGCCACAAACCAGGGAATGTGGCAGCCACCAGAAATTGCAATAGACAAGGAATAGATTCTCTCCTGGAGCCTCCAGATGGAACCAAGCCTGTTAACACCCTGATTTTAGCCCTTTAAGATTCATTTCAGACTCTTCTTTTTCCTGTTATGTAAGATAATAAAGTTGTGTTGTTTTAGGTTACCAAGTTTGAGGTAATGAGTTACAGCAGTCTTAGGGACTAAGATGTGAGCCACCTCTCACATCTTCTCCAGAATTAGCTCATCCCTTCATATTATCCAGGCCCCTGCTCCACTGGCATTTTCACAGAATTTCCACAGAAAAAAAAGACAATTTACATAAAAGACTCAGGTATCAAAATGGCTTTGGATTTTCAACAGCATCTCTGAAAACTAGAAGACAAGGAAGCCAAGTATAACAATTCTGAAGGAAAATATATTAAAAAAAGCCAAAAAATTATAGATCCAGCCAAACAATCAATCAAATATATTGGTAGAATAAAGGTATGCCCAGACCTACAAAAATTCAAAATCCTTACCTCAGAGTCTCTCTTTCTCAAAAATCTACTGAACACTGAGCTTCATTCTAATAAGGGAGCATTTCAAAAAAGACAGCAAAATCAGAGCCATGTGGCACAACCCCAAGAGTGGGAAAAATGGGGTGGCAGGACAGGAGCTGTGTGTCCGGTGAGGAGGGCAGTCTCCTCAGACCCCAGCGCGTCATACCGCCACTGGAGACATTCCTTCTAGTAGATAAAGAGATCTCTTACTTAATGTGAATGGTTGTCTTGAAAGGAGAATTGGGCTGAATTACTAATAAACACAAAGAAAACTGCCCGAAAGAACAAAAAGTCCTCCACTGAAAACAGACAAAAAAATAGGAGAAGGGATAAGTAATCCTGAGCCACTCTGTAGATTAACTCTGAATAGCAGACATAATAGTGTGAACAGTGATCAAGTAATTAGTAGTTTCATATGTAAGTGTGCTGTGGGACTGGAACAAAGAAAGAAAGGAAACTATTGAGCCTGAACTTGAGGAATGATAAAGAGGATTAAGTGTGTTATGTAGAAATTTGGAAGCGAAGACCAAAGACTTGACCACAGTCATTGGAAATGACCTGAAAGGGAGGCTATGTGTTGTCTATTAAGGTACTTTGTAAACAAATTAAAATCTTAAACTCTTATTTACATAATTTTGATAGAAATAAAAACATAAAAAGAATGTAAAATATAATTTCTAATATAAAAAAAGAAAAAATTATGTAGGACTAAATCCAACAACAAATAAATGGAACATTTATGGAGAAAAACAATAAAATCAATTGTAGGAAAAAAATAAATGATAATAATTAAGAAAAACATTGCTTTTATGCATAAAACAAGTCATTATCATAAAAATGTCAAATTTTCCCTAGTTTATCTGATATTGTTGCAATGCCAATCAATTCAACTGGGATGAGATTATAACAAAGTAACTCTACATTTACTGTAAAAGTATAAATATGCATGAACAAATAAAGTAATTTTGAAATAGAATGCAAATCATTAAAAAATAAGACATATAGGGGTACCTGATTGGCTCAGTTGGTTAAGTGACCAACTTTTAATTTCCATTCAGGTTATGATCTCAGGCTGGTGGGATCAAGCCCAGCAACAGGCTACACACTCAGCCAAGAGTCGGCTGGAGATTTCTCCCTCTCCCTCTGCTCCTTCCCCTTACCCCTGCTCTCCCCCTCATTCTCTCTTTCTCTCAAATAAATAAATAAATCCTAAAAAATATAAGAGATATAAAAAAGCACAGTGGAGGGAAAGTAGGACAAGCTTGAGTGAGGTTTGTAGTCCAGGTAATTATATTGTTCCAGGGTTAATCTCCTGTTACTGATAACTGTGCTCTGTTTCTGTGAGATGCTAACTTGACGAGAAGTTGAGAGACACATATAAGTAAGCAGTTTTTTACCGTTTTTGCAACTCCTCTTTTAATTCTAAAATTAGCTCAGAATGAAACATTTAAAAAAGGCAAGCAGTTAAGATACCAAAGGATTGGTAAAAGTGCAGAAATGAACCCAAAAAATGGAAAGTCCTGAAACTCTCTGTGGCATATTATGATGCAGTATATGACAAAAGTGGTTTCAGGAATCAGTGGGTGCATGAAGAGCTTATTGAGAAAATAATGTGGAAAAATCGGCTCACCTGTTTGTGGAAAAAAATGTGGATCCTATCTCACACCATACAGAAGACAATTTCAAAAGAACTAATGTCTAAACCAAGAGGCTAATAGAAAATATCAAATTGTTTTGGAAACTATGGACAAATATTTCCTAATTTTTAAAATACAAACTATGAGGGCTATAGGTGAATACATCAAACTAAAAATGCTATGTAGAAAAAGTGGCTAAGGATATGTAGAGAACAGTTAACTGAATGAATAATATGGAAAATGCAAATTAAACTCATGACATACTAGGTTAAGTCTATAATGTTGACTTAACATTATAGAGGGAAAATAACAAGTGCTATCAAAATATGAAGCAATGACAACCCTTTGCACTATGGCTGGGAATACATAGGGCTCCATTCTGAGAGCAAATCTGCAGTACTTACTGAGTCATGTACACATACCACCCAGCAGTGCTCCTTCTCAGTAAATACAGGTTTCCCCACTCTCTGAAAGGTCGCTCTATCCCACTTAGCTTTTACAAAATATCTACATTAGTACCTATTTTCAATACCTGGAAGAAACCCAAAGAGGACTTTCACTTTTACAAAATGGCGATTGCTTCTTCACCTTAGGTCGTTGAGCGCAGGGAAAGGTTTCATAAGAACCCTCTAATTTTGGATCATGGGGGAAACCTGTACCTGGAGGAGTATCTTCCAGAGGTCCACAGGACTTATAAACGGCAGTACTGATTGCTATATTTTGCTGGCAAAGAAGAACATGACAATCTAGAGGGCATAAGAAAGATATATAAATAAAAGGTGGTATAAGCACAAAATGGAATACTATGTAGTAACAAAAGTAATATAATTATATTGACATAAATCCAAGTAGATCTCAAACACATAAAACTGACACAAGAGTGGTGCCTGGGTGGCTCAGTTGGTTAAGCATCTGCCTTCGGCTCAGGTCATGATCCCAGGGTCCTGGGATCTAGTCCCGCATCAGGCTCTCTGCTCAGCAGGGAGTCTGCTTCTCCTTTTCCCTCTGCTGCTCCCCCCTGCTTGCATGCTCTCTCTCTCTCTGTCAAGTAAATAAATAAAATCTTAAAAAAAAAATCGACCCCAAGAGATATAGCAAAATGTTTTAAGTACATTTGAAACACAAATATACAGAATATAAACTTATTAACAAATAAATCACATGACTCAACAAATATATAAATGTTGTGCTGGAGGGAAATTTATTAAATACACTAAAATGTATGCCACAGAGAGGCCAAGAATATGATTAAGGATGACAAATGAAAAATAATCAGTAAAAAAATATATTAAAAGGTTCTCATCTAGAACTGATGATAGCATGTCATAAATGGAAAATGTCAATTTCTTGTGCTCATAGCTAGAAGTATAATAATAAAGGAGTGATAAAAAGCTCAACATTATTATGGAGTAGCTAAAAGAATATAGTACTCTACTATTTATGGATATGAATCAGTATAAAAATAGTGATTTCCATAAAATTATCAGCTAATAAGATACACTTTCTTAGGCAAATACAGAGGATAGAGGGATATAAAGCTTAAATCACTAAATATGTTATTCCTTACATACATGACTACAATATAGATATGCCTCTATTAACAACATTGGCTTGGCATGCATATGGAATATAACAAAGTAAATTTCTGGAGAACTGCAAGTAGCTGCTTTTTAGTAGGCTCTGACAGAATTTTAAAAGGCTCTTCAGAAACTTGAGATCTGGGTATCATGAAGTATCATCAAGGAGAACAACTGACAATAAAACCAAAAAGTTAAAAAAAAAGTATGGGAAGAGTTGCATACTTGCATGGAGAGAACCCACAGATTTACGTGAGCTAACTGTGGAGTTGTGAGGATTAGGTAATGTGTATGGAAAGAAGGAAAGCTGGAGCACAGAAGGTAGCCTTATAGTATGTGCAGATGGATAGCTAACTCTGGGTCATAACTTGATGAATCTGTCTAGGATTGTTTTCCTGTTGGCCTGAGACAGAATTGACCATTGACTCCTCAAAACTCTGTTCCCATGGGGCGCCTGGGTGGCTCAGTCAGTTAAGCCATGGACTCCTGATTTTGGCTCAGGTCATGATCTCAGCGTCGTGAAACTGAGCCCTGCATCTGGCTCCATGATCAGCGGGGAGCCTACTTAAGATTCTCTCTCTCCCTCTCCCTCTGCCCCTTTCTACAACTCATGCTCTCTCTCTCTCTCAAATAAATAAATCTTAAAAAAAAAAAAACAAAAACAAACCCTCTGACCTCCTATAGTTACCTAGAGATTTTTTCACATGGTCTCAACAGCAATAGAAATTTGACACAAAAACTCCTCTAAGTATTTTAAAAGCTAATTTTCAAGTTAAGCTCATTTACACAATCTCTTGAAAGAGATAAAATTGTCCTTTCCAAATATAAAGACCGATTGCCTTTCACTCTTGAGGTTTCTTATTCCAGATAATATATATATTTTTAAGGTTTTATTTATTTATTTGTCAGAGAGAGAGACAGAGCACAAGCAGGGGGAGCAGCGGAGGGAGAGGGAGAAGCAGGCTTCCCGCTGAGCAAGGAGCCTGATGTGGGACTCAATCCCAAGACCCTGGGATCATGACCTGAGCCGAAGGCAGATACTTAACCGACTGAGCCACCCAGGCGTCCCTGTTCCAGATAATATTATCTACTTTTGTGGTATTCCAAGGTTCCTTTTGACTGCATTCATCTGCTGTTTCCAAAGATCTCCCATTATTTATGTTTCCTTTTATTCCAACTATATAACCAACTATTTTCATCATAAAACTTATTTCAATATTTTTCTTATTTTTCTATAAGATTTAAATTTCACGGTGATTTGCCAATATCATCCACCAACAAAATGTCCATTGTTATAATTTAAGACATATGCTTTTTAAAATGGTTTTAATCTAATGGATATAGAGTTTGCTATATATTTAATCTAGAGAGTCAATCCATTACTGGATGTCTATAAAATGTAAATGAATTTGGAGTCTTGACCCAAGGACTACTGTTTTTTCTTGGACAATAACTTACACATTATTATATATTGTGTGTTAGCATAGCCAAATAGAAGTAATTAGGTATTAAAATGTAGCATTATATTGAAAGTGAAGTATTAACAATTTCTCCTGATCCTGTACTGGCCAAAGTGGAACTAATTACCAGTGTTGTTCCTTTTCTTATAATTTTAAGTGTTTAATATATTTCCCTTGATCTGAATATAAATGAAAATATACTTTATCGTCACATTGTTAAATGGTCTAAGTCTGTTGTTCAAATGTCTATTTGGCATGTCAGTGAAGTTATATTGCTGTAAATTTATGCTATATTTATCTCATCTTGATTTTATGATCTTGCTTTTGAGCTCTATTGGCAGCATTTGGTGATTATTCTGCTTATTTTACTAGTTAAAACTTGGAAAAATGATTTTTATTCTGTTCCATGACTGTGGAAAAAAACTGTCTTCCATGTCTTTACTAAGTCTATTCTTATGTTTTCCTTGATGTTAATTTAATTTGATTTGAATTTTAAAATATTCTTGTCTACTGTCTTCTTTCATTTTCTTTTAAATGAAAGTGGATTTTTTCTAAGTGATGAAAATGATAATATGTTTAAAGACTTATTGTCATGTTACTAAGAAATAAAAGTGTTAGAAAACTGATCACCAAAAACAATTCTGTATCAAGAAATATACAGTTCATCTTAAGAATTATAATGTTTTAAGATAAATAAAAATTAATTGGAACATAATTGGTAAGTGAGAGCTCTGTCACTTTTGAAACCCAAATAATGCAATCTAACTGTAAATTTGAGGAGTCTCCAATGTTGTATTTGATGAGATTGGTGTGTGTGTGTGTGTGTGTGTGTGTATACATATCTGTATGTATATATACACCCTTATATATGTGTGTATATATGTATGTATGTATATGTGTGTGTGTGTGTGTGTGTGTCACGTTAGTGATCATTGTTAGAAAAGTTGGGGAAGAATGAAAGAATGAGTAGTTTGTGTGTGAAAGGAGGTTACAAGAAATGGTGACACCCATAAGGGGGTTGACATGGTAAGTATGAATAATTTCGACATATGGTTCCTTGCAAGGAAATAGCAGTACTAATTACCTATGCTTAATTCTTTATCAACAGTCTCTTTGAACCCCTTTAGCGATCCTCAGTGACCCCACGGCTAGAGTTCCCGACCTGCAGTATGAGAAACATTGAATGCAAACAAGCAAAAATGGCTCAAAGCTATGTTATTTCTGAACTACAAAATGGCTTACAAAGTTAAAAATAGAAATCTGAATACATGTGTCAACACTTACATAAATGAAAACACTGAACCTCCTCTTTTAGAGCCAGCATCCCTTCTCGAAGTAGATAGAGTAATATAATCAGGGTAAGGTCAAGTAATTGCCAGTGGGGTCCTGGACAAGACATTTCTTCCTACAAGCTATTTTTATTTAAAAGAAAAAAGTACCTCTTACAACTGCCTTATAATGCCTATGTAGAGAATTCTATGAAACAGGAAGGTTCATAATTTTATTCAAATGTAAATCTAAACTT
Source organism: Callorhinus ursinus (assembly GCF_003265705.2). NCBI lineage: Eukaryota > Metazoa > Chordata > Mammalia > Carnivora > Otariidae > Callorhinus > Callorhinus ursinus. The sequence continues at coordinate 2,408,184 of NW_027397069.1, forward strand.
CCAATTTTTAAAAACCTTCATTTTAAATTGAATTTAAATGCATATCCCAAGATAACAAAAGGCTGTCCAATTTTTTTCTGAATATGACCAAAAAAAAGAAAAAAAGAAAGAAAAGGAAAAGACAAGTGATAACAATGAGAGTCTATAGACAAGATACCGGGTTCTTCAGCTGAAATCTTTGACCAACAAAAAAATAATTTTTCTAGTAATCTCAAAGAATTACCCACCAGAAAAACAGATTTCTACTAAAGTTGTGGGTTAAAAATGTAGGTGCCAAAATGGATTTGGGAAAGATGGAGGTGATTTTAAGTGGTAGATGAGTGCACACTAAGCAGATAATAATTCTGGACATTCTAAATATACAGATATATTTCTTCAGATAAAATCTGAAACATAAAATGAGATAGAAGATCTATTATGAATTTTTTTCTGAGCTAATTATCTTTGTATTAGGGATTACCTTTTCTTATTTTATATTTTTACATGATTTATCTAATTATAATACAACTAAATTGCATCAAAGAACCCTGCTGATTAAAACATGTCTGGAGAGCCCTCTGGTGTGCTAGTTCATAAAATGAGCTGGGAAGCTTGGATTACTTATTTCAATAATTCATTCATTGATTCACTGAATAAGGATTTATTGTATGCCTACATGAGGCCCTGTGAGGGGCATCTAAAGAGGGTTATAATTTTAGTAAAGATAATTACACAGAGATGTTAAAATTAATACCTCCCATACCTACAATCTTTACCTTCCTGCCTGCTTCTGAATCCATAATAAAAAAATATGTTTACTCAGTCTTTTTTAATAACTACAGTGATCACTTATAAAAATAATAATAAAATAATAATTTATTAAATAATCACATTGGGACTTCAGCACAGAATATATTTTGTTCATTAAAATAATCATCTTAGATGACTATATGCTTATTCTTTTATTGATACTATTTCTATAATATTAAGGAGTGGAATATAGAGGGCACCCGAATATCCTAAATAAAGCTATTATCTAAAACGATTAATCTGATCTTCAGATCATCTGTGTCATGAGCAATGTCTTTTCATTTTGCTTAAAATAACAAAATAATATTTCACCTCTATGTTCCCTTCAAGTTTTTCCTTTTCAGAAAGGCTTTCTTTCTTTCTTTTTTAGAGTCCAAAATTTTTTTAAAATATTTTATTTATTTATTTATTTGAGAGAGAATGAGATAGAGAGAGCATGAGGGGGGGAGGGTCAGAGGGAGAAGCAGACTCCCTGCTCAGCAGGGAGCCCGATGTGGGACTCGATCCCAGGACTTGATCCCGGGACTCCAGGATCATGACCTGAGCCGAAGGCAATCGCTTAACCAACTGAGCCACCCAGGCACCCTAGAGTCCAAAAATTTTTTTGTCCAAACATTTTATATTAGCATTCTAAATGAACTACACCTTTCTACCATTCATTTGTATATTTGTACAAGTAATTAGTTCATTCATTTACTAAGTGTCAAGAAAGAATCCATACTCTTAAGAAAAGAAATAATTGTTGAGTAAGAAACTCTATCATTACAACATACAATTATCATATGAGAAGATAAATAAGAGCTATAAATAGAGTTGGTTGGCATTGTGCTGGGAGAAATTACTAACCATGGATGTCTAGAGAGTCGGGAAAGGCCTTATGGAGAAAATGAGGTTTCAACTGGGTGTTGACTAATAGTAACTTACTGGCTAAGTTTATATTAACCTTTCAATCTTAGAGAACTGACAAAATCAGACAAGTCTCAGCTACACCTTGAGCATGGAAATGTGAGTAAAGTTTTACCTTTTTTATTTTTGTATTCTCAGAGCCAGTGTAATTCTTGCAATGAGGTATAGGAAGTATGAAGTCACAATGCAAAGTAAACTGCAATAGAACTGTATTATTTCAGTAGCATGACCATATAATTTATTTTTCCGACTCAGGAGAATTTTAAAAGTGAAAAATGGAGTAATGTATGGTGATTAACATAACAATAAAAAATTTAAAAAAAGTGAAAAATGGAGTCCTACCTATTTATGCTGGCATACAGGCAGATACAGGAACTCTCCATACAACCAGCCTATACCTGTGTACTAGATGCACACTGGTGAGGGATAGAAGGATGCCTTTAAGCAAAGCTTTAGGGAAGGCTATGCAGCAAAGTAGTCTTACTAATCCTATGTCACTCTACTCATTCAGTTACAGAGAAAATTCCATTCAGATCTATTCCACCTAAAATAGTATTTTGCTCTTTTGAACAGTCAACAAGTTTAACCTAAATATCACAAATTAGATATAAACAAACCAACCAACAAAAATGAGGATATATGCACATCCAACTTTTGGAACCAAGTAAATACGCTAATTTGAATGGGCACTCAGGCATAGTGAATTACATTCTAATCTATAGCATGAGGGTTTTTTCCAGTTTTTTTTGCTCATTAGACTTTGGTATAATGTGTCTAGAACAGAGAGAACAGCATTACTGCTGTCGTTTTTTTTTTTTTCCAGGAATCCCAAAAAAGTAGCTCTCTGACCGCAGCCATATGAACAATATACCCAATATGTGGGGTCTTGGTATATGGGTTCCCTGTTCAATGCCCAACACTTCATTCTGCATGTGACAGAGTTGGACAGACCCTTTCCGTTATCCTGCTCCACTCTCCCTGAGTGATTATTCACTTCCATTCTTAACTGCCATCTATGTATATGGATGACTCTGAGCTTTATCGTTAACTTATGCATCTCTTAGAATTACATACACTTTCTCAGTGACCATCGTAACCTAGCTACTGAATGGGAATTGAAAATTATCCTCATGCCTCAAAATATGTTTCCCCTCTTCTCTTTCTTATCTGGGTTAACACCATCAAAAATAACTTTCAAATGATCTTTAAGACTTTCAACTCCAATTTTCTAATTGTTTTACAAACTCTAGTTTTTCCACTTTTTACTCATTTTTTAAATACTTCACTGTTCCCATACAGGCTGTAGAATTCAATGAAAGCTAATTAACATAGCATATGAAGTCTTTCATAGATGGACTTGTATTTATCTGATTTATTTTCTTCAGGTTCACTACAAACAAGTTTATGAGTATAATGGTATCACATTGCCAATCTATTGTTCATTTATATGAGCCCAACTGAGTTAGAGTATCTTTTTATTTGGTTGGTGAAACATTTGGATTTTCTCTTCTGTGAACTGCCTTTTCATAACCTCTTTCAACTTTATTATTGGGTGGCTTACTTTCTCCTTTTAAAACATTTGTTTATCATGAAATTTTACCTCTGGCTGAATTCTATACTAATTTATTTTTCCAAATCTATTGGCTGTCTATTGATTTTGTTTGAGGGTGTTTTCTGATGCAAAGCTTTATTTTTATATAGGCTACCATGCCATTCTTTTACAGCATCTTGATATAAACCTCGATTAAGAAATTTCCCCTTGTCTCATTAATTTCTCCAAGATTTCTTTACATGATAACTATGGTTTTATTTTTTAGCCTTTATTCAATTTATTTGAATCATTTCCTTTTTTTGATAAGATATGTCTCCAGTTCTATTTTGTTTTTCTTAAACAATAAAAGTATTAAGTTGTGCTATCTCCATGCATTAAATTATCCATCTTTTTCTTATTAAACTAAAACATCAGGGCACCTGTGTGGCTCAGTCAGTAAAGTGACTCACTCAGGTTATAATTTCAGGGTCCTGCAATGGGCTCTGAACTCAGAGGGGAGTCAGCTTGAGATTCTCTCTCTCCCTCTGCCTGTTCCCCCACTCAGGTGCATTTGCTCTCTCTCTCTCTCTCTAAAATAAATGAATAAATCTTAATTTAAAAAATAAACTAAAACATCAACTTCATCATACGCTAGATTCTTCAATAAGCTGGAATCTACTTTCTGAATTTTCTATTCTATTCCATCGATCTAGGCTTGATTTCCAATAGCTCTACAGTACTTATAAAATTTTATAATTCTGGTTCCTGTCAGTATTCATTATACAAATTTTTTTCTCATCCTTTCTCTGGCTGGATTCCCTCCCTATAGTTGGGCTAAGGCTCTGTGAAAGTCCTTTCCTCTGGAGAGAAGTTCTTCATTATGGAGTAGGTTTTCAGCACATTTCACAAGGATTAATCTTCCCCTCCCCTTCTGAGAGCTAAGATGAGATCTTTTTGGATTTTCACCATGGGAATCTAGTAGAGTTCTGGAAGTTGAAGACCAAGTACCCCTGCCAAGACTTCTGCCCCCAGGAGGTTCTCTTTCTCATGGTAGTCCACACTTAATCTCTGGTAATTCTTCACAATTACCATTTAACAGTCCTGCTTGACTTCAGCAGCTTCTGCTTCAGGTGAACATAACCTAGCTATGTCTCTCCTGTTGTACCACCTCTCCAGACTTCAAGTGGCACTTTGCCCTGTGACTTCAGTTCTTCCCCGAGTCCAAGAAGTCACTGGTTTTCACATTTTCCAGCTTTTGTTGTGCAAAAACAAAGTGATGACTTCTAAACTCTTTGTCTCTCAGAATTGAAGCTGGAAGTCGCATGAATATTCTTGGACCAAATTTACCAAAACTTGTTTTCAGTATATTTTTAAATTAATCAAAAAAAGTAAACTCTACATGTACACTAGAATTGAACAATTAAATAAATGAATGGCAGATGGTCAGAGCCAGGTTTCTTGCTGTTGGAGTAGGTATTTACAGACAGGAAAGAGGAGGAGGCTCTAAGGATCCATGTGGTAATGGATTAGAATTGGAGACATCAGCATGAACTGTTTAGTTTAATATAGGTACAGATGATTACATACAGATACTGCAGATATTACATATGCATTACCTAATATGCAGTTAATCTATATACATAATTTTCCTTGTTCTGTGAGTTGAGAGAGATGCAGAAGCAATCATATCACCATAGTAATGAACCCACCTAGTTCCAAAATTTTTGGATTCTAACATCATTCTCCAATAACAGGACCCAGGATCCTTGGAGAAATAGCTGATTCTAGGACAGGGTTAGCAAGTACATAAGATGAGTCTGGAGCATCTTATAGTACCAGAAAGTAAAGAAATACAACAAATAAGCAAAAGATCATACATATTAATGAAGTATATCAACACGACACAGGAGCCTAATCAAAGAGCACCCTAAGGCCAAAGTTGTAACAATTTGAGCAGCAAAATAAAGTAGCACTGGCTTTAACCCAAAATATAAGTAAACATCCATGAGTACATGCTCCTATGAATGAATGATTAATAAATAAATCAATGAGGGAGAAGAGAAAAGCCTCCTGTACAGAAGAGCTCCACATATTTTATGTAGATACTCGATCCTCAAGGAAGTGCAACATAATTCCACATTGTTTACATTTTATTTTATCTTTTAAGTAATATCTACACCCAAAGTGGGGCTCTAACTCAGAACCCCAAGATCAAGTGTCACACGCTTAACTGGACATTGTTTAAATGTAGACTGTACATAGTGACTTCCTTCCAAAGAGTACAGTATGGAAAGGGAGGGGAGGAAGTAACTACATTGGAAAGCCCTGATAAACACTACTTCAGCCAAATAGTTAATTTTAACATCTATAGTGTTAAGTCATTTGATAGTAAAAATCACTGATAGGACGTGTAGAGAATGGGACTTTACCCCTTGGTCTCCAAGACCACATAATCTCAGTCTCACAATTAAATAAACATCAGATGCTTCCCAAATGAGAGGCATTCTACAAAATACAGTTCAGTAGTCCTGAGAGCTCTCATGGTCATAAAAGAAAAAGAAAGAGGAAAAGAAAAAAAGACTAAAAAACTATGGCAGCCCAGAAAACACTACAGTTAAATATACTGTTGTATCCTGTATAAGTTCCTGGACAGAAAAAAAGGACATCAGTAAAAACTAATCAAATATGAATAAAAAGTGGTCTTTATTTTACTCAATAATAACATATCATCTTTGATTTGTTAATTGCAACAAATAAGCCATATTAATATTTCATGTTCATAGAAGAATCAGAGTGTGGGGTATATGGAAATTGTACTAATTTCACAATTTTTCTGTGAATCTAATTTTTTCTAAAATACTATTTTAGTTGTATATTTATGTATATGTATATATATATATTTATATATATGAAAGCAGGCATGAATATGTTTATAGTAAATGCTAATGCTTATAAATATGTAGGGGTACCTGTATGGCACAGTCAGTTAAGCACAGTTTTGGTTTTGGTTTAGGTCATGATCTCAGGTTCATGAGATTCAGCCCCACATTCTGCTCTACTCTCAGGGTGGAGTCTGCTTAAGGCTCTCTCCCCCTCTCCCTCTGTCCCTCCCAGACTCGTGCATGTGCTCTCTCTCTCTCCTTCCCTCTCTAAAGTAAATAAATCTTTAAAAAATACTTATTAACATATAGATATTTATCAAAGTAGATTTAGTTCACAGTCAACTACAGGGGAAGTAACTTTTCATTCACAACAAATGTTTCCATGGAATTTTCAATTTTCCTAATGGAATGTCCTTTCTTTCTCATGCTCAACTCTGAATTGAAGAATAATTTCCTGTACTAACATGATAACCCAGTAAAAGTGATGGCTTGAGAATTTTTCAGTGACTAAAATTTCACTGCTACTCAACATGTATCAGAAACTTAGCCAAGTGAAACTGTATTTCCATAATATTACCCCAATGAAATGAAATCCATCTATACTAGAAAGTATTCTGAAATGTTGACTTAAATATGCTTTTTTTCTTTATCATGATCTTTTGCTTAGTTTCTGGAAAATTGTTACCTAAAATATTTTATACCCCTTTCTTGCACACCTTGCATTTATTGATTTTTTATGCACTTTCTGGACCACAAAAATTTTTTTTTTCAAATAGATCACTAAAATGAAATACAGGGACTCTATCCCCAACCATTTCTGGCTGTGGATCAATATAATAGCCATCTGGAGCCTTGGTATTAGTTGTCTGCTCCTGAGTTATGTTGTTATGAATTTTCCTTTGGCTTGACTTATTTTTAAGGATAATAGAAGAAACAGCAACCTTATGCTCATATCTGTCTCCACTGAAATGGTGTTTCCTTGAGGATATTGTACATCATATTACAGTGTCTTCATCCTTAGCACTCCTAGGGGAATAATCTCTATGCTCTTCATGTCAGGAAGTGGGAGAATGAGAAATGTGAATGCATGGTAAATTCCTTACCTTATTTTAGGGAAGAGTCAAAAGTTATTATATATAACTTAAATATAATTCTGTTTGGAAATGTGCTTTAAGGTAACATTTTGAGAAACACGGACTTTTTTAAAAATAGGATGGATTTCTTTCACTCAAGAAAATAAAAGTAAATATAATACATGTCAGAGAAAGAAACAGATAAAATCAACAAAATTTGAAAATAAGGTGACTGAGATAAAACCATCTATATCAGTTATGACAAATGGGTTGTTCTTCATAAGAAGAAAGGGATTTCATATGGGGGCTGTGCTTCATGTATGTTAGAAATATTCTGATGTTCTGACTGGTAGTTGCATAGGTCCATTTACTGGAGCAGCAAGCTTATGATTTTGGCTTTTTATCTATTATTACCTGTATCTACTTTAACAAAACTTTTGTTTTTAAAGTAAGTGAATGCAACATACAGTAGACACACTGAATACATAAGGCATTTTTAAAAGAATAAAGGATTGGGCTATGCCAGACCCCAAAAAGGAGGGGGGATAGGTTTGCCTGCATTAATGTTAGAAAATAAGAATTCAAGAGAAAAAGTATTAAATAAAATATAGAGGAAAATTTCATAAAGTATACAATGGGCAAAGAATAAATACTAAATACAAATACATGTAGCATTAAATATATATTAAATACAATTATAAGAGGAAATTGAAAAAAATATTTTTGTGGGGCCTTTTACATGCTACTCTGTCTTTGATAAATCAAGTAAACAAAAAAAGATGTATTTGAAGAGTATAATTGATGATATTGAAATAACATACATATAAGCTATGTACTCTAAGAACAGAGAACACCGCTTCTTTACAACTATTGGTGAAACACTTATCCATTTTGGCATATCCTAGGAAACCTCAAACTCCTCAGAAAAACCCCAAAATTTTGTAGACAAATTCTTGCCTACAAATTTAAAACATAATATATTGTTTACAAGTTTGTTAAAGATGCAGTCATGTAGGCACATTCATGCTCCAATGTTACTGATGTAAGTACTGTGAGTTTTCTAGGAAGATACTTGGTATTTCTTTAAAATTTTTTAACACATTATGTAAAATTTGACTTTGTAACCTTGATCCTAAACATATATTATCATAAAATAATTAAACACATAAAAAAAGATTTAGAGACAAATTTGACATATTGAATTTATACATTTTTGTGAAAAAACAAATAATTTTCAGTGTTAATACAAGTTCACTTTAAACTTTTGTTATATACATACTATGATATAATCTTTGCTAATATCTTTTAATGTTGTAATAAAATGTTAAACTGAATAATACAAAAGTATAAATTGGTAAGTAGAGAGATAGATGGAGATATATAATGAAATACCTATTTGGAGATTATATGTGGCTTCCACATTAAAAAAAAAACCTAAAATTACAGGACTGTAAATTATTAACATTGGCTAACAGTGATATTTGTTTTCTTACATACCATTTTATTACTGAATTTTACATTAATAAATATAAATTACTTTCAAAAAGTTAGAAAATAAATACCTATTACAGTGTTTAAAGAAGTATTATTATTGAGAGTAACATAATCATTTGTTAATTATGTCACTAAATTATTTTCTTTGAATTAAAGTAATTCCAGAGCCCACTGTAACTTAAATATTATAGAGTTTAGTGTTTCAATTTTTCCAATAAATTGCCATAATTATCTTCAAACATACTAGTACTGAGGTAGTATGTAAAGTGAATTTAGCATATTATAATGAATCACCCGCCATATTTAGAGCAAATTATAATATAGTAGTGTTACAAAAAACTGTAGAACTCCATTATTCAAACTGAATGGTCAAAGCAAGTATCATGAGCATTTGAAGATAAAGATGGATTTAATTGCCAAAAAAACCAAACCAAAACAAAACATCTGTCATTCCTCTTTAGGCCATGACTTGCAGAAACCTCATCTTATTTGTGACATCTAGATATTATTTGAAAAGAGATAGTAAAACTAATTCTGACAAAAATAATAATTTTGTATATAATTAGGTTTCACTTATAGGTTAAAAATAAATAAAATTTTTCAATAATTTACAGATAATGAATCGGAGTATCCATAGCATGATTCTGACTATCAATTATAATTGCTATTGGTAAAAGCTAAAATAACATAGCTTTGCAATTTACAAAATGCTCTCCATTTATACATAGGATTCTCATATCACTCCTGTAAGATGGGTTATTGTCTTCATTATGGGGATGTTTGTTAATGCATACATGTTTATTACTACATAATTAGTTCATACTTTATTGTAAATACTCATTAAAATAGTATGTAGTTTACTTATATTATGCTCAGGCAATTGGTATTTTAATTATCACATTCAGCAAAACTAACTAAAACTGCGTCACACTTCAATAGAAACTCCAATTCTTAATTTTCCAAATGTTTGCAGAGTAAGTGAAAGTATTTGAGAAAATAACAAAATTGCATAGACACATCTGCATTCTGGTCAGCATGCAAAAATCTGTGAAATTGGGCTGACTTCCACCAAAACAACATTTTGGAAACAGAAAAAGAGCATGCACAAAAGGATCCAAAGCTAAAAAGTATTATATGTGTTTAACAAGAAAGAAAATTCAAACGGTAAGAAAAATCATGGCAACAGATATTGAATCTAACATGTAGTGTATGAGAAAAAATTAAAACTCTTAAATCATCTCTCTTTAATGTTTCTTCCAGATATGGCTCTCCTTGCTTCATTCATCTCCTCATAATGCTATTTTCTGAAAATTTACATCAAATAATCAATGTAATTTGTTTTAACACTAATATTCCTGTTCTTGGTGTATGTTTATTTTGGTTGATTTGAGTAAGCCCTCCAATACTTACTGGGATTCTTAGAGATCTCTGGTGTAACATTCACTTGAAGTAATACCACTTTATCATGAATAGGTAAAAAAAAGTGCAATGTAGTAGAGCAAGGGTAACTTATGCAGTTTGAGTTTTAGCTTTTAAGGATTTATCCTGGAACAGATAATACATTTTGCTTCCTCAGTGATCAGGAACAACCATTTCAATAAAATGACCAACTCTTTGACTATATGGACATGATTATATCACCATATTGATATTGTTGATATTGATAAATGTTGATAATTACCTTTATCCTTATTATGACCTCCACAGATTAGTCTCTACAGGAGCAACTAGAAATGAGGCTGTATGGCATTATTCATTATAACTTTGAAGACACTCTTTCAAAAGCCTAGTGTATTGCATTTCTAAACTACTCTAAGATTTCATAGTTTGAAATAGTATCTCATAGTGTTATAGGTAACTGTTTTAGAGAAAGAAAGTATTTAAATATGAATTCCTTGAAAGAAATAAGAAAAATCTTAATAAAATTACATTAATAAATGTTTTATGGCTTAAACTTAAACAAGTAAGATTTCTCTACTTGCAAGTAAATCCATTGGGTGATTACATAACAACATTAAGGACACAGTGGAATTCAAGCTAGTTGTTCTTAGAAGAAATTAGCAATCTTTGCATCTGGTAGAAACATGAAACTAAACTATTACTGCTGAAGGCATCTAATTATCCAGCGAACAGCCCTTAATTTATAAAGGAAATGAAAATGGATCAAAAAGGAAACATTCTGAAGAGAGAAAAATATGCATGTTTCAACTGAATAATAATAAACCTATATTTTAAATTCACTTCATCAATATAGAAAATAAATAGCCAATCAATATTCATATTCTTATCAAAATTATATAAAATATTATTTTTCTATAATATATTCAACATGTAAGTATCTATCACATATTTCACTACGATCACTTCAATACTATTCATTGGATGCTATATCATCTATAGTTAATACGTTATTTCGACATTAATAATTTAGCTGGATTACTCTGTTAAATCAGCTCATTGATTCTGTTATGTCCTAAGTTTATATACTTTCTTAATCAAATGTTGTGTTAAGTATAAATTCGATTTATAGTCAGGAAGTCAATATTCCAAAACTTATATTTTCATCCAGATTGTGAATTTTAGTTACAAGTAACTTCTAGGGGTCAGATCATTTTTTTTAATAATTTTATTTATTTATTGATAAAGATTTTATTTATTTATTCATGAGAGACAGAGGGAGAGAGAGAAGCAGAGGGAGAAGCAGGCTCCCAAGGAGCAGGGATCCTGATGCGGGACTCGATCCCAGGATCCCGGGATCATGACCTGAGCCGAAGGCAGATGCTTAGCCATCTGAGCCACCCAGGCGCCCGGGGTCAGATCATTTTAACTTCAAATGCAGGACAAGATAATAAAAAGGCCAATATCATTTGATTTGCTATGTTAATTAGGAATAGCAGTAAAAGTAGTTTAATGAAATAACACATTTTTGAAGCCCAGTTCAAATTTTAAAATATGAAAAATATTTTATATTAGAAATTCACAGCAGAGTAAACACTAATATATGTTTAGAACATTCTTTTGCCTTTTACATACTGTCCTCCTCTATTGTGAAATAGCTGAATTCTTAACATCACAATACAGCACCTTCCTCATCCACAAGGGATACATTTCAAGACCCCCAATGGATGCCTGAACACATGGATAGTATCAAACCCCATATATACTATGTTTTTTCCTATATACACATACCCATTATAAATTTGTAAGTTAGACACAGTAAGAGACTGCCAACAACAATGGTAAAATAGAACAAGTATAGCAATTTACTCTAATCCAAGTTATATGCATGCGGTCTCTCTTTCATTCTCAAAATAGTGTTTTGTACTATATTCACCTTTTATTTTTTTGTGATGATGTAAGATGATAAAATGCCTACATGATGGGATGAAATGAGGTGAATGACATAGGCATTTGTGACCTAGTGTTAGGCTACTACTATTGACTTCCAGTGATACATCATAAGGAGGATCATCTGCTTCGGACCGCAGTTGACCCCAGGTAACAAAAATCTTTGAAGGTGAAACTCCAGATAAGCAGGGGACAACTTTATAAAATAAAAATCTTGCCTAAAATGTTAGAAGGAATATATTCCCTTCAACTGTCTTAATACAACAATGTGGTGTATATTGTTCAGCTACAGTAGTTCTCAGATATGTTCCTCAAACTATTCTTACATTTTTTTTCCTCCTGAGTCAAAAAGGTAGGGGCATTTAAAAGCAGATATAATATATCTCTAACATTTTCCCATGGATATCTTAAACATAAAACATTGTTTTTATAAATACAATATCATTACCATGTTTAAAAGAATTAACACCGATTCGGTAACGTAATCTAATATATTATGAATAATTCCCAATTCCCCTATTGTCGTGGAAGTCTCTTCTACTTTTTTGTTAGTTTGTTTTTCTATTCAGGATTCATTCCATTTTGGCACACTTTTTGCAAGGGTTATGCCTTTAGTTTTCCATAATCTCCATAGTCTCCAACTATCTTTCTCCCCATGATAGATAGTGAAGTTTTGAAGATTCCAGTTTTAGTTTCCTTTTAAAACAATCATTTTGGCAATCTGCACTCAGATTTTGACTCTGTTTCCTTGAGATTGCATCATGTTGAATTTTTTGGCAATAACACAACACAGGTATTATGACACCTGCCATTGTATGTTATCTTGCTTAATGCCCATTTTGGATGTAATTAGTTGTATGAAAGTTGTGACAACACCAGGTCACTCACAGTAAAGAAACATATTTCACTTTGCAACTGATACTTAGGTAGAGTACTTTGAGGCCATGTGAAAGTCTTATTCCCCCACCACCTATCACCCAATTGAAGATGCTTGCTTAAAATAATTTTACATTGCAAGTTGGTTGTAAAATTGAAATATTCTAATTGTGTCATTTCTTCTATATTTACTACCTGACATTTTCTGTAAAACTATATTTTTATCTATTTTTCTTATAGTTTTACAATCTTTGAGTATCACTATGCACTCATTATTATTTTGCATATTATAAATGTCTAAAATATCACCGTGCAATTCATTTTCATGGGCAAATCAGTGGAACTTGTGATCTCATGTGACAAATTGCAAGCTCAGACCTGGAATCCTATTTTTCTCCAAGCAACTTTTTCTGATTGCATTTAATGACAATTAACTTTAGGACGTGAAGATTTGGGTACTAAGTGTGGTCATTGATACTGGATCAGTGTTTTAAACCTATTCAGAGAATACATATATCATGAGTTTATACTGATACCTCTAGTTAAAATCTGCCTTCAGGTACATATGAGATCAAATAAGGGACAAAGTTGCTTGCTACTTCTCTTGTTGCTAGTCCAATAAGCATAATATCATCAGTGGACTGTTGTAATGTTTGGTACAGAATGAAAACAAATTTCCTCAAGCTTGCATTATGATAGAGGGCAAAAGAATTGAAATAGCACTGCAATGAAATACTGAAAATGTACTGCCACCCTATAAGATGAAAGCAAATTGCTTCTCTTTCTGTGAATTTTGGTGCAAACAGATTTATCAGGCCAAGATATGCATACCAGGTTCTAGCAGGCAGTACAAAGATACCATATCAAAATAACAGTTGTGGTTGATCTAAGACCTGACTAAGTTTACCAAAATCCAAAGTCAGTGTAAGAGATCTGTCTTTTGCATTGACCAAATAAGATAGTTAAATGGGAATGCAATAGGAATCTCTACCTTCAATCTTGCAAGTCTTTGAAAGTCCTCAGAAATGCAATATTGCTTTTGGTTTATTATCTTAGTGAGGGATTAGGGAGCCATTATTGTTACTTCACTCTGTCCATAATTAGGAATATTTATCTCCTTTATATATACTGAGACTGAGCACATAACTCTAGAATGGAAGCAGGCCAAGACTCCCTCTATAGGCACAGAGTGACCACTCTGCCTCTAATGATGAAGATTTTGGTCTTTAGGTATTAATGTCAGTTCAAATTCTACATATAATAATCTCCACAAGGGTCTATTTCCCTGCCGGAGTACTGACACCTCCATAAATGGCCACCGGAGCCTCAAAAATTGCTTACAGGAAGATTCAGGGTATACAAGTATGACTCTGTTGACAGATCTTTTTCTCTAAAAGACTTAGGCTCCCCTTCTGTTCAAGAGGTCCAGGTCTGTAAAGGGACATTTTCTGAGACTTAAGTAAGAAGCCATGAATTCCTGCAGTGGTTTCTCCACTTGGGCTTCTCCCAAGCAGACATGGAAATTTTCTGCTTGACTAGGCAAGTGTTACTTTAGTAGGTGGCTTATGTGTTCATTCCTACACCCAAGGCTCAATTAGTCACCACACGTGATTGCTAAGGTTTGTAACACTTTTTTATCCCTTAGTCTCTGTTACTTTTCACAGTAATAGTGCTCACTTTGTCTCTCACTGTCAAGAGACAGAGACATATTTGAGCCACTTGACTTTTGTTACTCTTTGGCTACTAAAATCAGGGAGCCAAATTACACAATGCTTCCCCTACATTTATCTCCAGCCTGTAGCCCTCACGGAAGATACTGTTGTTCCACAAAATTTATTCACTCCCGTATCCCATTTCTTGAGCCTTTAGACCCTACCCACCTCTTCAGTGAGCCAAGAAAGTTCTGATATTGCAAACTCACTGTCCTTACGAACCCGTGCAGACCAGGCTTTAGTTAATCCATTGGGCTTTCAGGTATTGGACACAATGTATGAATCCCCAAATCCAGGGTAAGTACATGAATATTCAATATATTTGGCCTATTACATCTGTTAATAAATATCTGTTCCTAAACTTCTGATCATACAACTCAGCAAGATCTTGCATCATTAATGTAATCAATGTGCTACAGTTCACCCTCCGGCTATAACTATTCACTTCCTGTCCATGTATCTGTCCTAGTCACAGAAACTCATCATCAGAGCCTCACCCAATCTCAACTGCAGGCACAGAATCCAGACTCTCTTGATCTACACCATGTCTGGATGTGTCTTTTCAGCAATGACTCTCAATCCAGAGACTTGTGGTGTACAAACATTATTTGTCGATCCCATACTGAATATGCAATGGTGAAATGGGCAAGAAAACCAAACGAATGACATGGCCAGATCTGAGTTCAAGTAGATGGGAAAGTGTAACAATATTATGGGTACATGAATTGTTATGCCATATACATTTTATGAGGATGTTTTTCCTTTTTTTTCTTTTCTGTTAAAAAATTGTAAAACTTAAAAAAAAATTGTAAAACTTGAATGAAGGAACATATTTAATTTTTTATCCCTCAAACCATCGTCTTAGTTTGCACTAATGAAAATTGATCAGAATAGCTGTTGAGATCGGAAAAGGATATTGGAAGGGGGAGGGAGGAAGCTGTCAGTGTAGGTGGGGAACGTTACTCTTGTGACAAAAAACATCCTCACATACAGCCAATGAAAACAAAGAGTACTGACCTAAATACAATATTGGGATCAGCCTGTAAATGGGAAAATAAAATCAGCAACAGTAAATTATTAAGACATAGAAGTATATATTGAGTAAAATGAGTGAAGAAAGTTCCTAGACATCAGGAGAGTGTCCAATTTAAAATCTCAGAAAACTTAGCTTCCGTTGCTGGGAAAATATCTCCACCATCCCACATAAAAATTATTGAAATACTTATTTCTAAAGGAACTAAGTATTTTTAGAGCATCAATGGACTTTGAAAAGGGATATTTCAGGGCTATTTGTTTCAATATTTTGACTTAAAACCTGTCTTCTTGATGTCCCCCTCCCCATCAATTAAGTTCAAAGCAAACAAATCTGTAAAAGCTTATATGGATAGGACACTTTACATAACTAGCAAATAGCCAATGTTAGTAAATGTTATCATTTGTGATTCCATTTCAATAATATGCCAGTACTATATTATAAAAAAGACTGTTAAAACTTCCCCAAATTAGCTGAATGCTAAAAACTAATCCAGTATAACATTTAAATCCTTTTTCAAAAATGTGAGTTTAATTTATTCAAACATAACTCCTCACTAACCCTCTTGTTATTGAGAATTTATAGGGATGGCCTATTATCTGATGAGAAGAACTGAACATTAGTGTCAAGTGATTATTTTTCTTTAGGTGTACCTGCTTATTTAATAAATTAGGTTAGGTCACCTTATCCTGGGATTTTGCAAAGGCAAGAAACTTCAAGAGTCTCTCTTTTAAATCTCACATTCTTTAAAACCAAAGGTCTTTGGATTAACTTGCTTGTCTTATACCACACAGAGGGTTAGCACAGGTGAAACACAGCCTTACATAAACAGACTTTCCCACTCCACATTTAGCCTGAATTTTCAGTAAACAAGAAATAATAAACAGGAAGATCGCCCTCTTTTTATCCTTTTATAAAATAGAGATTTTCCTGAAAATTTTATTAGAGGGCAATAATTGGGCCTGGTCTATAAAATTAAAAAAATAATCAAGTAATGCTGCTATATCTAGAATAAAAGTCACTGGAAAAGAAACTAACTGGCATCATTAAAAACAAAATAAAATATGAGTTGTTGAATCAGTCCTCAAATCTTAAGGCTACTCTAGTTCATTGTAATATTATTATGGCATTGATGAGTGTGGGAAAAACCTAAGAAATGCTACTGGTATGACATTGATAAATGTGGGAAGGACATGTGAACTTTTTCAGGCTGATATATTTTTTTTTTTGAACCCATCTGTGAGGCTGTTTTACAGGAAATGACAATCTTCTCTGCTACTTAAAGAAAATGATTGTATCTGGCCCAAAGACAGTCTTTTAATAATGAAACCAGTTGTTTGTATCTACTTGCCATTGATTTCTTTTCTGAGAAAATATAATTATACTAGATGAAAAATTCTTCCCCACCCGTTGTCATTAGTTTCTCACAGTCGAAGCTGCTTTGGTGAGACAGATTTCACCCCCTGATTGCAGCATAAAGGGAATGGTTTACCTCAAGGAAGGCTGCTGGCTCCCTCTTCTCGCGCCTCTCCTGCTCCTTTATTCTACCGTCTCCCACAGGCCACATGCTCAGCCTGGCTCCAGTCCGGGCCACTGGTGACAGGAAGGTGCAAATCAAGGCCAGAACAGCAGGAGCTGGTGGGTCCTCTTGGAGTGCTGGGTCAGATGTAGGCGGGCTTCACGAATTGTCCCTTGACTCCGAACTTCATGGAATTACTCCCCAGTGTCTTGGGAAGGACTTCTATGATTGCATCAAATTCTTGTTTATGTCTAGGCTCATGGGACCTAGGCTTCTAGGGACCTGGGCTCATCTCTCTGCATGTGCCCTGGGAAGTGAAGGGACCCTTTCTCCACTTTCACCGTTACGGTGCACCTTTCCATTCCTCTTTGATCACTTGCACCATTCTGTGATTAACCATAACCACAAGGAGACAAACACACTTCTCTATGCCATACTCTATAGCTACTTCCAGGTGGATTCCATGCAAACAACTTTCCCTATTGCTGGTGCTGTTATTTAGGGGAACTTATAAAACATGACCAGTCATCTCCTGGGAAAAACTAACATACCCTTTTAAATCACATGCAAAATTGTATGTCCAGCAGCAATAGAAATTACTTCAAGCTCTCTTAGTACAAAGTATACGATACTTGTCATGCAATCAAAACTTTCCTAAGTAATCTGCATTAAAACCCTAAGTATCTGGCACAAATGTAACAAATTATAAAGGAACAGTATAAGTAATAATAATTATTTATTGAATATATTTGCTGTGAATGCAGTACTGTTTTTAATGATTTTTTTTTAAATATCACAGTTAATATTTAAGTATTCCAACTCTAGCAATGACACTAACTTGAGAGTTACTTAATAAGTCATGTCATCTTAGATAGGTAGATCTAATTTTGAATGTTTAGAGAGAGCATCTGAAGGGTTAATAGGTGAAGACAAAGAACATTTATAATCACATTCAGATTGCAGAAACAACTCAATAGCACTGAGAATAAAAAAGTACTAGAGATATAAAACTGCAAGCCACTATGGTTAGTTATAAACTATTAATTATACTTATTTTTAAGCTCTCAAATGATTTAAACTTCTTCAGATTTTAAACAGTGAGTCTCTGAGGGAATCCTGAGTACACTCTTTTAAAACCTAATGCCAGCCTTATTTCATGGCTCAGTTAACCCGATTCAGATTAATGATCTTTTTTTGTACCCTATAACAAAAATCAGTCACAAGTGACAAGATATTTATTTTGGAAGCAGTGTACCAACATTTCAAATACGAGGCTGAAGTGTATAGATAGAAATAGATACATGAAATAGACATCAATATCTGTGCCTGTATAGATCATTTGGTGCCTCTGAAACATCTTCTAATTGGATATTTCAGAGTCAAATTGATTTATTTCTTATAAGTCTAATCACAACAATTTCCAGTAAAATGATTTATTATGATGACAGAGATACATTGACAGTTCAATAACACTGATCAATGATACTACCCAATGGACAAATGGTATATTCTATGCTTTGGAATGGCATCCAGGCATTGACTACTGAAAAGCCATTCTCAAAAGTCTTCAAGGGTGAAAGAGTATTTGTGGGTATAAATGTCAATCTCGTTGTTCATTACTCACTTTAGAATGCAACCTTGCCCTGATATAAATGGCTCAATAAGTCAAATTTTGTGTTAGAATCTGTAGAGCGAAGAGTGTTTTTCAGGATGGGTGGAGATTTGTTTTTGTTTAAGTCCCTCTTCCAGCTGAAAAGTTATCTTCCATAAGGTCACCTCTGTCACACATTTTTCTTCTTCAAATCTTTCCCATCAAATTGGTCAGGAAATGCTAACTGCTATAACAGTAATCTCAAAATCTCAGTGGCTTGACAAATAATTTGCTCTTAATTTACTTTGAACTCCAGTAAACGTCGGGGGTGGGGTGGGGTGGAGCTCTGGCAGGAGTTGGAGTTCCTTCAATCTAGTAACTGCACAGACTTCTGCTCTTTTGAGTTTCCCTCTGGATTCTCTACATGAAGACAGCAGGAAAGAGAGAGAGCATGTACATGGAGGTCTGAAGGACCAACCCAGGAAGTGACATTTGTCAGGACAGCCATTTAGCCCCATATTACCAACACAACAGTCTAGACACTTACTAATTCTTTTCAGATTTTTACTTCCTATTTTTTCTCTTTCACAGTTTCCAATAATAACAATAAAATTTACCTTTTTGCCCCCAGCTAAGAGCAACCGTAATTAGACTCTCTTTGATTCAGTAAATCTTGTTGGGTGTACAGCTCTGATCCCAATACATCTCCCTTAGAAAACTTGCACGTAAAAAATAATTATCACTTCATGATGAAGAGCCACCAAATGCTTGTTTCACATTCATCTCTTTGATATGTAGGCATATAGTTATTTAATTTTCCTACAGAATTTTATTTAGCAACCAAGGGGTCAAATTTTGCATAACAGATATTAGGAAAACTGATATTATGGGTATCCTGATGTGGTGCAGTATGAAATTCACATTTTTTTAACCAAAATATTCAACATAATTTTAAGCAAGCCTTGGGAACTGACTTCTTGTTTGTAAAAACTAAAATGGATAAGAATTAGGTTAAATGGCACAATGAAGTAACAATTCGACTGTCATAATTTTTAAGCCTCTCCAAAAGCAGAAATGGAAACAAAACTTGTGTGCATCTAGTTTATATAGAAGGTGATAGATACCAGGAAGCACAAATAAGAGCAAGCGGAAATAGAGGAAGGCCAATAAAATTTATGTTAATTATAAACATTCCTGCAGGCAACAAAGGCACATTCCCACTTGGGAAGTACTGAGAAACCAGGTTAAACATGACTTTGAATTTCCCTCCAAGGGACAGTGAAGCTGGGGTATTTTTCTATCTACTCACACTCACACTCCATCTCTTGTACCCCAGGGAGTGCCAACTGACTGACCCAAGGCAATTTCTAGCAGCACTATAAGTCTTTGGGCAGTGAAGAAGAGAAAGAGAGAAGGAGACAGAGAAGATAAAATATTAACAAATGTTGAATCTAGGTAGAGGGTTTATGAATGCATTGTACTATTCCCTGATCTTTCCTGAATCTAAGAAAAAACTCATAATAAAATGGAGGAAGGCAAGGCAATGTTTCATGCCAAACAAGATATCAATGATATGTTCACATGTCTAATAATATTAACCAATTATAACCATAAACTTAGAAATTCTGTATGTAAGTATCACAATATTTTCAATGTTTTTTGAACAATTTTAAAAATGTGAGTAATTGATGTCAAATAGATAACATAAGCACCCCTTATCTCTTTCAATACATTCACTCTTTCCAGTATTACTTTATATTGATGGTATTTCAACTACCATCATAAGATCTATTCAAAGCAAAGAGAGATAGAGACACTCTGGGAACACTGAAAAGTCATATGAATTATGTCAAAAGCTTGAGTCATTATATTTAAATCCATAGTGAAAGTAAGTTAAAAGAGAAGCATATTGTCAGTTATGTTTGATGAGGCTTTCCCAGTAAATAGTCACGGTAGATGAAGAGGGAACTTCCTCTCTCAGAAAGTTAAACTCATCACTAACAGTCTTTTTCCAAAGAACAATTAGGAAGAGTGGAATGTAACTCACGGACATAGCTTCAGCATTAATCAAGGAGTTTCCTTATCTAAAGATCTACTGTAAGTATAGACTTTATATAATGATATATATCTATTTTTTCTTGATGATATTTACATACACAGAGATACACACGAATACAATATATACCTACCTATTGGTATATCTTTATATATACATATATATGTATGTATGTATAAATTAAACTCCCACTTCAGATTAGTTTATCATCATTACACAATGTATGGTAGTAAACAGAAAGTGTTGAAATAACCCACATCATGTAATAAAAGGAGAAAAACTTACAGAAAGTCCTTTGACAATTTCTCATATTTTCAATCAAACACTTATTGTCATGTGTTTTCATTTATAAGCTTTAAGTATTCTGACCTTGACCACAATCCAAGGACTAACTGAAGACTCTTCCCTTATTTTATTAAGAATAAAATCTGAACACTGATGATTCAATAGAATCCAACAGTATTTATTGAAAGACCTGAATTTGAAGATGAACATTTTAGCCGCCCCACTCACTGCTAAAAGAATCAATAAGCTACATAACTCTTTAAAATTAAGCTTTCACCCAAAATACAGTGATATGTGTGTCAACTGTTTCATAGTTATTTGTTCCTAAAGTCCGTTAAACATTAAGTATACATTGATAATGTGTACATTTTGTTTTCATCCAAAAGGAGGAAGGTGGATATTTGGGCTTTTTTTTTTTTTCTTTCTTTTTGTCTTTTCATTAAGTCCTTCTTCACCCCAATCCAAAGAAGAGAGGACTAATTACTGGAGAGTTACTCTTCAGAATGCTCAGTATCCCGACTTTCTTCTAGTTTTGAAGTTAATACTAATAGATAGGGTTTCTTTTTTCTTCCAGCTACTGGTTCACAAGAAGGTGTCTGGACCAGCCACCAAAGTTAGAAGGTCTGGCTCTCTCTCTTTGTCTCTATCTCCCTCTCTCCCCTTCCTTTTCCCCTCTCTCCCTATCTCATTTTTCAGCTAGATTAAGGACTAATTCTCTGATCTGATAAAGGCTGGAGCAGTAATCTAGACCACTCTGCTTTATGGAGAAAAACCTCTTCTCTTCATTGCACTTATTTTTGTTGGAATTAATAAGTGTAACTCTTAACTTCTTTGGAACCCAGAGATCCAAAACCAGGTGTGTGTGTGTGTGTGTGTGTGTGTGTGTGTGTGTGTGTGTGTGCGCACTTAGAAGGAGTGAAGATAGAGAAGGTCTACAGCTTTTTTTTTTTTTTTTTTGCTCTTCTGTTTTTGTTTTTGTTTCCCTTAGGAAAAGAAGCCCTGTACTCATTTCCAGCTAATTTATTAGATTATCAAGTTAGATCAGGTTATGAGGCTCAAGTCTTGATATCAAACCAGTGTTTAGATTGTCTTGGATTACTAATTCTACTCATGTATGACTTGGACTCCTGTAAGGAAAATAACCAGCGAGAGAAACATTAATTTATTCTCAATCCTCTGGAATCATATACTGTCACTTCAGTCCAGCCAGAATGTGTACCATTGTGTAAGCAATTGGCAAAATTTTGTCCTACTATTTTTCACAAACACTCTCAGTTTATATTTCTCAAAACTCTTAATAAAATCTGTGTATGGTTAGTTAGAAAAAAATTATAGATGAATTTTCAAAGGATAAGACCAGCATTGAATGCTTCTTTCATTTTTAACATTCTGGAATCTGAAATGCATTTGAAATCAGTGGGCTTTACATTGAAAATGGCTTAATTTTTTGTCAGTATATAAAATAATTATATCCTTTTTAATCAATAGTGTTTGAATACATTGAGATTTTCACAGCATGAATGGTCATATAATCAATCCCATGAATATCTTAAAATGAAGCCCAACTTGAATCACTGAAAAGACAAGGAAAACAAACAAACAAAAAAAAACTCAGACATTTTAGTAGCCACAGAATAGAGAGCATCTTTTTGAGAAAGGCAATTGGATAGATAGAGTATACAAATCAGATTTGAGGGACATTAACAAACATATCATTAACTTTTGTTTGGTTGTTGTCAAAGGTGTGGTGGTTTTTATCACTTAGGGATGTTTCAGAAGGAAATGGCAGAAAACTCAACTCACACGGCCTTCCTTTATTAGCTGATGTAACTGAAAAGACTGGGGTGTATCTGGATTCTAGCTCAATAGACATCATTAAATGGGGCTGCTCTCACTCTTGTTAACTGCATTCTCAGGCTCTTTGTGGGCTCAAATTGGCTATATCTTAACGGCTGTAAGCTGAGTAGAAAATGAGTATTTATTTGATGGAGGATTCAGTGAAGTTTATTTTAATTGTATCAACCTGGAACGTGTGCCAAATCCAGAACTAGAGGCTAAAAGCATGTAATGTTCTAATTGGCCTGTTTTCAGTTGCATATTCCTGCTTGGGATGAATATCACCCAAAATATATAGAATGGAGAGTGTGTAGATATTTCAAAAACTGCTTATACACACAAATACACACACAAAACACACATTACATGTACATTTTGTATATGCAAGTAATATGCTATATAAAATATATATAAATATTTAAATATATTGCACATAGCATATATACATTATATACAAATTACACATCTAACTGGAAACCATGATAATTTGTTTTTTGAATGTGAAAAATCTTCTTAAACACATGAAAAATATAAAGCAGTTTGAAACTGGAAATTGGAAATTTTAGAAATATGTGAAGTATAAAGTCTGAACAAAAATGCTATTAAAATCAGGAACATATGACAAGGCACACTGATAGTAAATAGAAGTAAAACAAAACTTAGTATTAGTATTTAAGAGAAAAATGTTTTAAATTTAAAACCAGTCAGATACATTATTATCTATTTTCTAATCTTCTCAAGTAGGTAAAGCCATCCAGACAAAAAGGTACATTAATTTCTTTTGTGCATCATCCAGAAAAATGACATCTCTGATCAATGTAGAAATAGCTGAAAAGATGAAGGCATAAGGTCTCCAAGTCACCATGTCAAACCTTGCTTACCTGAGAAAAGACGTGAATGTTCTTTATGTCTAGCTTAAAGAGAGAATAATATGGACTCCATCAGTTTGTCAGCAACCACTGCTTCATCAACTTTTTTCAAGTAACTATCACTGTGTGCTTTTCCCATGACCTTCAATTATCATAGAGACAAATAAAACAAAACTGCTATTCTTAAAGACAGATGAAACTCCGGTGACCTAGACTTTCACCTTGCCCAAAAATGTGATAATTTCAAAAGCTAAAGAGGCAAACAATTAACGCTTAAACAAAGAATTACTTGTTAATGAGTTAATATATCTAAATTTTTAAAATCCTCTCCCACTAAACAAAACAAAACAAAAACACCAAAATCTTGGAAGAGAGCACAGGTACTACTTTCTCTGACATCGGCCATAGCAACATTTTTCTAGATAAGTCTCCAAAGGCAAAGGAAATAAATGCAAAAATAAACTATTGGGACTACATCAAAATAAAAAGTTTTGCACAGCAAAGGAAATAATCAACAAAACTAAAAGACAACCTACTGATGGAAGAAGATATTTGCAAATGACATATCCGATAAAGGGTTAGTATCCAAAATATATAAAGAACTGATACAACTCAACACCCCAAAAACAAATAATCCAATTAAAACTGTGCAGAAGACATGAACAGACATGTCTTCAAAGAAGTCATCCAGATGGCCAACAGACACATGAAAAGATGCTCATCATCAGTCATCACCAGAGAAATGCAAATCAAAACTACAATGAGATATTGCCTCACACCTGTCAGAATGGCTAAAACCAAAAACATAAGAAGCAAGTGTTGGAGATGTGATATGGAATAAAAGAAACCTTCATGCATTATTGGTGGAAAATAAAAACTGGTACAGCCACTGTGGAAAACAATATGGAGATTCCCCCAAAAATTAAAAATGGAATTACCATATGATCTAGTAATCACAATATTGAGTACTTACCCAAAGAATTTAAAAAACACTAATTCAAAAAGATATATGCACCCTATGTTTACTGCAGCATTATTTACAATAATCAAACTATAGAAGCAGTCCAAATATCCATTGATAGATGAAAAATAAAGTAGAGTTTATATACATATATATATATTGCTCAGCTGTAAGAAAAATGAAATTTTGCCATTTGCAATGACATGGATAGATCTAAAGAATATGATGTTAAGTGAATAAGCCAGTTAGAGAAAGGCAAATAGCATAAGATTTCACTCATATGTGGAATTTAAGAAACAAAACAAATGAACGCAGCAAAAAAGAGACAAACCAAAAAAAAAAAAATACGAAAGAAAGAAAAAAAACACAAAAAACTGTTTCTTCACTATAAAGAGCAAACTGATGGTTAACAGAGAGGAGGTATGTGGAGGGGGTGGGTGAAATAGGTGAAGATTAAGAGAACCCTTATCATGGACTTATTGTGATGAGCACTGAGTAATGTATAGAATTGTTGAATCAGTATATGTACATCTGAAACTAATATAATACTGTATGTTAACACTGAAATTTAAAAAAAATGTAATACCTAAGGGCCAAAAACAATAACAATAACAACAAACAAACAAAACAAAATGTAGCTTATGTGTACTTTAATGTCTATGATTCTAGAGTACTAATGGGGTATATGATTCACTTTTTAGGGTTCCTGACGACCCCATTCTGAGACTTGACAGTCCTATGCATTCATAATACCCCCTCATAAAATTAGGTTGCAAAACGTGAATTGCACAGGTCCATGCCATTCTGGAGTTGATCCCCAGGCTTGATTAATACAGACTTCATGGCACCTGGAGCTTCATTTATATTGTCACTGTTTTTTCTTATTACCTAAAGCAGGAGTTGGCATGTAGTAGGTAAACAAACAAAAATAGTGCAGGAATGAATGAATAATCGAATGACAGAGTATATGAATGTCTTGGGTTTGAGAGTTGTTATTACATTGGGCAAGTAGGCTTCTTTCTCATTGGAATTTTCAATTAGGCTGCAGAAACCTCTGTGGCTTTTGTTAATAGTTACACTGGAAGTAATATAGATTTAGAGTTGGGACAACATGAACATGGTAAAGTAGAGAAGGCCAACCCTATAAGGGAAAACAATGCAGCAAGAAGCTGGCATCTAGACTCATCAATTCCTGGATCCAATTTTTTTTCTAGGCTGAGCTGCACTTTCTCTCCTTCACCTTTTCAGAGTTCTCACAAAACCTTCCAATTAATTCTTTTTCTCTTGTAAAAGATTGAATAGATTCAGTTCCTTGCAATAATACATTCCTAATACATATGACAAAGTAATTTTCATATTTATTATAGTCCAAGGTTGCCTTCACCACTTGAGGTAGCATGATTAATTTTCAGCTTCTGTGTCCTATATTTGAGTTTTTTAATTTTAACTAGTGTGCCCCTTCTAGAGAAGTCCCCATCCTTATGTCACAGACAAAGAAACAAAAAACAAAGGAAAATGCCTGCCAGTAGGTAGAAGAATAAAAAAATGAATCCAAGAGAAGTAGGCACACATATCCCTTTGTAACAGCAATTTGTCCCTGTGTCTATGGAGAAAGAGAAAAGAAGCACAGTCAGAATCACAGCATGGGCAATTGACCTAAATAGCAGGAGGAGGGGGGACTGTTTTTACACAATGAGGGGAAGACATCTTCCATATTGGAAATTTCTTCATCACTGTTACATTTCTCAGATCTTGATTAGTAGAAATCAGAGAAGTAAGTTCATCTAACTCTGGGCTTTTGCCAGATAGGTGCTTATACAATTACAAGGGATGAAATAGTTTTGTGTTTAGGTAGGAATGACAAGAAAATAATGGCTCATGGATTTTAAACCCAACCAGGAAGGACATAAGGAAAAAGATAATAACGGATGGGAAGATTAGAACTAGAGTGACAGAAGATACCCCTCCACAGAAGAAAGAAAAAAAGGGCAAAAATTGTCTGAATCAACTTTTTCAGAACTCTGGAAATGAATCATCTTGCAGCATCTCTGAGAAAGCTTATTGGGGAAAAGGTGACTTATCTCAGTGAAAATGGTGAACTTTGTGGCATTTTAACTTACAGAAGTCCCATTCCATGTCCCCTAGCTCAGCAGTAACTATGAAAAAAGCAGTGTGCAAACTATACCAGAGGGAGCAGACAGACCTCATTCAAAAAGAACCTGTCACCTATCTTATTCTGACTTGTCAGGTGGTTACATGGAAGACAGGCTCAAATTGTCTCTGACTGTCTGCTTCACCTAACTCAAGACTGGCCAAGTGCTAAAACTGCTTCCTGGGGAAGTTTGTCAAAAAATATTTACAAGCTAATTTATTAGGTTCCTGCTGCCTGAGGCAATAGACAATAGTTGTTACAAACAGCATACTAACCAAACAACAACAACAACAACAACAACAAAACAACAACAACAAAAAACACAAAGAGGAAAGCCTGGGGAATAATCCATATATAGATCTTAAAATATATACACACACACACACACACACATACACACACACATTTCAGGGGATCTAAAAGACCAACATACATGTCCAGGGCTTTGAACATGGTTAGGGAAAACTTGTACCTGACCTTGACACTGTATGGATAACAGAAGTAAAGACAAAAAGAGTTGCCAACTGCCTGGCTGAGTGTTGAAAGCATGCTTTAATATATACACAGACCTGTAGGCAATGACTAGATTTTTTTTGTTGTTGTTGTTGTTCTAGGAATTTAAGGAACTCCCTATCCAATGTGTGGCTAACTTCTAAGCTAAGGGAAGAGGAACTTCAGGGGCCACAATGACAAAGAATAGATTTTACACAGACTTTACAGTTAGCTCAGAAAAATCACTAACTAAACAAACAGAAACATCTGACATAATCATCAAGAACAATAAATCTTGGGGAGGAGAAAGAACCCAATTTCCAGAGTTGCTATATTATAATGTTCAAAAAGGCTAATTTAAACAAAAATGTTCAAGACCAAAACAAACAAGAAAATATAGCCCTTACATAGGAAAAATAAGTCAATAAGAACATGCCAGAAAAAGCCCAGGCATTGAATTTTTTAGAGAAAGACTTCAAATTACCTATTTTAAATATCTGGATGTGCTAGAGAAAACTATTTCCAAAAAACTAAAAGAAAGTATGAGAATGATGTTTCATCAAACAGAATATCAATAAAAAATACTATTAAAGCAAACAAAATAGAAATTTTTGAGGTGAAATTACAATAACTGAAACAAAAAATCCACTAGAAAATCTCAAGAGTGGATATGAACAGACAAAAGAAACAGTAAGCAAGCCTGAAGATGGGTCAATTGATATTATCCAGTCTGAGGAACAGAATAAAAAATAAATGAAGAGAAATGAACAGAGACTTAGAGTCTTATGGAACATCATCAAGATTACCAACATATGCATAATAGGACTCCCAGAAAGAAAGAAGAGAAAAGTGAAACAAAGGAGTAATAATACTTAACTAATTAATTAAAGGAGTAATAATACTTAACTAATTAATTCTAAAGTTGATGGAAACTGTTAAACTACAAATTCAATAATCTAAATGAACTCCATGCGTATAAAATCAAGCATATCCACATATGGAAACATAAAAACAAAACAAAACAAAAAAACTCTCAAATCCAAATACAAAGAATCCTTAAGCAGCAAAGCAGAAGTCATTCATCATTTACAAGGGATCCTCAACAAGATTAACAACTAATTTTTCATCAGAAAATATGGAGACCAGGAGTTACTTAGATGACATATTCAGAGTTCTGAAAAGAGAAATAAATTTCCTTCAACCAAGAATTCTTTATCCTATAAACTTTTCTTCAACAATGAAAAAGATATGAAGACATTCATATGCAGACAAAACTGAGAAAGTTCATGCACACCATACCTACAATACAGCACAAGGACTAAAGGGGGTCTTTCACCCTAAAATGAAATGATTTGAAACAGTAACTCAATTCCACACAAAGAGATAAAGAACACTGAGAAGGGTAAATATAAAAGAAAATATAAATGTATTTTTTGTTTGTGACACCTTTTTTTCCTACCTTATTTAAAAGACTACTTATTTAAAATACTACTTATTTAAAGTAGTAATTACAAATCTAGGTTGACACACCCATAATATGTAAAGATGTCAGGCGAACATGATAACCACTACACTACAGAAACCCGCTTATAATATGTAAAGATGTAATCTGTGGGAATAACAGCATAATGATGAGAGAGGGGATAGGTAGGTAGGTAGGTAGATAGATAGATAGATAGATAATATGATACATATTATATTATATTATATACATATATATATATATACATATTACATATTACATATCTATACATATCAGTATACATACATATTAACTTGATATTAGTCCAAACTAGATTGTTATAAATTAAGATGTTGACTAGATGTTAACTAAGATGTCAATTCCCAGAGAAACCAATACAAATATAGTAAAAGAATTTTCAAAGTAGTACACTAGAAAATATACATTTCATACAAAAGAAAACAGTAATGAAGGAAATGAGGAACATAAGACATAAGATATATAGAAAGCAAATAATAAAACTGTTGAAGTGAGTCCTTATAAATAAACTAAATATAAATGGATTACATTACAATTAAAAGACAGGGAGTGATAAAATGGATATAAAACTATGATCCAACTATACTGTCTACAAAAGACTTACTTTAGATTCAGAGACAAATAGGTTTCATGAAGAAACCAAAACAAAACAAAAAAGGAAACAAATAGGTTTCATGAAGGCAGTAGTTAAAAGAGCTGAAGTTGCTATACTAACAGTAGACAAAATAGTGACTTGATTTTAGATAACCACATGGAAAATGATTAATTTAGAGCCCTATCTCGCACTATATGCAAAAAAAATAATAATTCAAAAAAGATCAAACCTAAAGGTAAGAGCTAAAACTGTTAAGACTCTTAGTAAGATAAATAGATAACAATCTGGGTGACCTTGGAGTAGGAATTTTTTTTAAGACATATACCAAAACCACAAGAAATCAAAGAAAATTGGCGAATTGGACTTCATCAAAATTAAGATATTTTGTTCAACAAATGACACTATCAAGAAAGTGAAAAGACAAGCCACAGAATGGGAGAAAATAGCTGCAAATCATATATTTAATAATGGTGTAGTATCCAGAAAATATAAAGAACACATAATTCTGGGGCACCTGGGTGGCTCAGTCATTAAGCATCTGCCTTCGGCTCAGGTCATGATCCCAGGGTCCTGGGATGGAGCCCCGCAGAGGGCTCACTGCTGGGCGGGAAGCCAGCTTCTCCCTCTCCCACTCCCCCTGCTTGTGTTCCCTCTCTCGCTGTGTCTCTCTCTGTCAAATAAATAAAATCTTAAAAAAAAATCACTTATAATTCAACAATAAAAGACAAATGACCCAAGTAAAAAATAATCAAAGAATTTGAATCGACATTTCTCCAAATGAAGATATACAAATGGCCAATAAGCATACAAAAAGATGTTCATTAGCATTAGTCATTAAGGAAATACAAACCAAAACCACAATGAAGTGATGGAAAGAGTTGTTTCAGAGCACATCAATACTCTGTACTGACAGTAAATTAGATGCAATTGAATTAAATGCCTAAATTATTAAAAATAGGAAATGTACTCAGGACATAAGTGCAATTTCATTTATATCTCCTTGAAATCATGTCTGTGTTGCTTGATTTATTGTAATCCAAACGGTGAGATTTTAGGGGCACCTCAGTGGCTCAGTCAGTTAAACGTCTGACTCTTCATTTCATTCAGGTCATGATCTCAGGGTCTTGAGATCAAGCCCCTCAGTGGGCCCTGTGCTGCAGATAGAGACCGTTTAAGATTCTCTCTCTCTCTCTCTCTCTCCTTCTCCCGCTGCCCCTTCCCCCCTCTCTCCATCTCTAAACAAATAAACAAATAAACAAAGGGTGGGATTTTAGAATGATTTGCCTTTACTCTAAAATAGGAGAGACATTGAAATCATCCACTCTGATATCTCGAATCTCTGGAAAAACTCAAGTTTTCTAAATAGATGGTAGAGGAGAGAGAAAGTTGGCTGAAGTTCTAGGAATCACCAATAATGGTAGATTTTTTTTTTTTTAGAAAGAGAAAGTTGGTATACCTATATATTAACTTGATATTAGTCCAAACCAGGTTGTTATAAATTAAAATGTTAACTAGATGTTAACTAGTTAACATCGATTGAATTGATTTGGTTGGAAGAGACCTCTCAATTCATGATAGCAGGTCATTCTGCTATAGGATATATATAAATAAATAAATATAAATATATAAGATATTTCCCCAAACTTCTTTTTTTTTCAGTGTCCATCAATAAAGTTTTCTTGCAACACAGCCACAGTTGTTCATTTACTCATTATTCGGCTGCTTTCACCCTACAAGATATCTTACACGTAGTTCCCCAAACTTCTAAGCACAGGCTCATACACACAGAAGAGTACAAAAAAAAAATAATAATCTGGAACCTGATGTATTATAGGGCTTTCAGTTATAGTTCCATAAATGATTGCTGAATTTTCAGTGTTATTAAATGATTTCCACTTGATTCATTTTGGTCTATTTTCTGATATGTTAGAAAGGTGTCCATTAAAATGTCCCCAAAGGAGACTTGAGGCTCAGATGTAATTATTGCTACTGTTTATTGGGTATCTGTGACTTCACTTAATATTTGTACTTTATATTAAATATTTGAATTGTCTATTACTTCCATTTTATGGGTGAGAAAACTGAATCCTAAATCCTGCCAAGTAAGGAGAAAGCTATGAATTAAAGACAGTATTGTCAGACTTTAAATCCCATGTGCTCTTTGCTACTTAAATATATCCTCATAATAAAAATAAGAGAGGCCCTTCATGCTATGTTTATTCCATTACTAACGCATTGAATTTAATATAAGGAACTATTTAGATCATGTATGCTATATATTATGTAATGATTAATAAGCAAGTGGCTATTGAATAAACATAATTAAAAATTAGAACAGGTGACTTCTCAATCTTCAAAATGTTACTCAGGAAAAATTTGAAAACAAGACATAAATAAAAGATATTCTAGGAAAAGTCTATTTACTAAAACAAATTTTATTTTAACAAAGAAAAAACTGATTCTGCATGATCTAGAGAATTCATCAGAAATTCTGCTTGTTTTTAGCTGTCCCTAAGGTTTTTGTCATGAGGACATAATTAATTATAAAAAGAAAATTTCCATATAGTGTGTTCTATGAAAAGTTAAAAAGAGAGCACTAGAAGACTGTCATAGTGGAGACCTATTTTAAGACCATTTATATAAGACATCCCAGATAATTATACTGTAGAAGTTATCTTTTCTATATTTAGGAAGCATTTTAAGTAATAAATGCAGAAGAAAACCATCAAACTCAGTAGAAATGGAATATGATCACTTTTCAGAGTGATCCTGAGAGAAAACCACACAATGGCTAAAAAAAGAAAATGACTTGGGTTAGACAGTAAAATAAACATGATTTATTATATTGCCACAGAATTAATAATCTAATGTTTTATAGAAATAAAAACTGTCATTAGGTTAACAGAATGACCTCTACCTCTTCACTTCTGATCAAAATTTATTGAATTTACTAAACAATAAACTTCAACTATTAATAAACTGGTCTGTGTAGCTAGTTGAATTGGTTAGCCCGAGATACCAATCCAT
This sequence comes from Callorhinus ursinus, assembly GCF_003265705.2. Lineage (NCBI taxonomy): Eukaryota > Metazoa > Chordata > Mammalia > Carnivora > Otariidae > Callorhinus > Callorhinus ursinus. The sequence continues at coordinate 2,440,712 of NW_027397069.1, forward strand.
ACAGTTAGGGGGTCAGTCTCCGGGTGGAACATTTAACTTTGCTTCTATTATCATAATGATCATAATGGCTTTTCTAACTCTCTTCTGTTTCCTTGAAAACTGAATGAAATGGATAGACATTGGAAATATTTATAACTTGGCATAAAATTTTTTTTTCACATGTACAAATAAGAGCACCTTTGTCTAATAAGGACGGTTCTTCTAAAATTGCTGAATGTTAAATTTGTGTTTAAATGTTATGTTGATTCCTCTATGGTTCTATCATAAGAATTTCCATGAGAGGACCCCAGTAAATTTTAACAAAGAAAAATGTGATGTGGTTTATGTAGGTCAGATTTCACAAAACAAAACAAGATATTTAATTCAATTTGACTTTCAAATAAACAACAAATAATGATTTAGTGTAAGTATATCCCAAATCTTATGTAAGGTATACTTATAATAAAACATTATTTGTTGTTTATCTGAAATTCACATTTATTTGGTGTCCTGCAATTTATCTGTTAGCCTTAAGGTTCAGAGTGAGTCAGCAGAATAATGGATATAAACTCTCTGAGTCTTCTTTAAACAATACTTGAGATTCATCTTGGTAGACAGTCGTATAAAAACCCAATTCTTTCTTTGAAAGTCTTTGAAACATTTTTTAGGAAACAAATATGTTTCAATTTTCACATGGTCAAGAATGATTTCATTTGTAGATTAAACTAGAGAGAAACTAGAGGGAGAAACAGACTACATGAATTTGACTTGTTACCAAACTCTTCAAAATAAACCCCTCAGAAATCAGTTCGATTCTTTCAGTGAAACATTTTGCCAACTCTTATATGGAGACGGTGGGATGTTTTATGTTAATTCCATCTTTGATATTGAGTGCTCTGTAGGTAAATACTCAGCTAACAGATCACTCAATGTTTTAATCTTTGTTTTAGCCCCTTTTCAATCACCTATCATTTTACTATCTCAGAATTCATTATTATCTACATTTAGAAAGGAAATGAAAAATGGAAAAATTCAGTGAACCAGTTTTCCTATTTGATGAAAAAAGAGTTTAAATACCTTAAAGATTGAAGCCAGGTTTTAGATTACCTATTGGTTTCATTCTCCTAATAAAATGAATAAATGACAGCTGGCTGCCTCTAATTTAGAAAAATGCTCTGAAAAATTATCTGCCAAAATCTAAATTGCACGTCTGTTTCAAGAATATTCATAAAACGGAAACTTTAACTATTTTAGGTATGTTCAAAATATATTTTACAATAACATCATGTATTATAAAGTGTGTTTCTTAAATAGGAAATGTTTGACTTAAAATTTTGCTGTTAAATTTATGTATATATATACACACAAATAAATATATCATACCTGTTATACTTTCATGTGTTCATATAACCATATGTAAACTTTTATACGTATATAATATACATATGATGTTAGGTTTAGTATTTTTATAGAAAGGAAAATAGCAAAGTTTAAATCCATCAGTAATTAATGATTTTAAAAAGCTTGCCCAGGCTTTGTGAAATATATAGTCAAGAATATGTAAAAATCACTGTAATTCTTGGCTAAATCAATATAAACAAAGGGCCAACTCTTTCTTTGTTCCTTCCTTCCTTCCCTTCCCTGCTTGCTTGCTTGCTTGCTTGCTTTCTTTCTTTCTTTCTTTCTTTCTTTCTTTCTTTTTCTTCTTTTTCTTTCTTTCTTTCTTTCTTTCTTTCTTTCTTTCTTTCTTTCTTTCTTTCTTTCTTTCTTTCTTTCTTTCTTTCTTTCTTTCTTTCCTTATTTTCTCCTTATTACTATATCTAGACCTATATTGAAAAATACTTACTCAATCCTAAATATAACACATTCACTGAACTTTTACTAATCATTGGTAATAGCTTGAGTATGAAACTTTAAAATCATACTATGTTAGAAAGTAAAATAAGATAAAATTCTTAGTTGAAAGATTATGATAAAATTTTCTGAACAATATCACCTGTAACACAAGAATCTTATTTTTTCATATTCTCATTCTCTAGAGATCTGAGTGAATAGACAAGTAAAAGACAGATGTTGGCTGACTTTCACCCTCTGGAAACAATGGTCAGGTTAATAACTTGACCTACCTCTTAGAAAGAAAATTGAAGCCATTCGTCCACTTGGTTTAGACAGTGACCATGAAAAGAAGTTATTATAAGCAATGTAATGAAGACCATAACATTTTTGTCATGAGCAAATCTATCACTGGCAAACCTAAATTTCAACTCAAAATTTGAGATTATTTGTCAATGAAGCAAATTAAATGAAACAGTAAAGAAATCCATAATGAGAAGGGTGGAAGGAAACCTTGGTCATGGAGACTTCAAGAAATATGTTTGAAAACTGTTTTGAATTGCATGTTGCAGGGTCAAAATTCTGATAGAATTCACCTGCCAGCTATAAAGTTAGGTGCACACTGCAGTGCTCCATTATCAAATTGTAATAGTGAATGCAGACTATGATATGAGTGGGTTCTGAAGGCACATGTCAGGTATATGAACAACATGTTAGTAGTATGGCATCCCAATGAAGAGTTTTTTGAGAAAGAGGAAGTCAGGCCCCATATACAGATGGTTCTACAAGATATGCTGGTACCACCCAGAGAGGACAGTTTCAGCATGACGGTCAGTGAAGAACAGTGGCAAGACAATACTCCCAGTTGGCATAATTTTGAGCAGTATACTTTGTTTGTTTTGCTTAAAATGAAAAAAAAAAAAGGCAAAATACAGATCTACATTGATATGTGGACAGAGGCTAATGATTTGGAGGGATAGTCAAGAACTTGGAAGAAATGCAATTAGAAAATTAGTGACAAAAATTTCTGGGGAATAGCCCATGAGATGGCATCATTTCCTGAGGAAATAAGACAGCCAGGTTGATTGCATTGGTCTGACTGATTACATTACATTATTTTTATCACAAGAAGGGCAAGACTGTTCTCATTAGGAAAGCCATCCCTTGCTCTGGATATGGATTTGCCTTCCATGTCTGTAATTCACCATCCATAGGCTTACAGCTGAATTATTCACTGTCATGATATTAAACATAGCATTGTTTCTGACCAGGTAACTAATTTTACTGCAAATAAAGAATGTTGAATGGACTTGGGCACAGAAAATTCATGGTTTTTACTATGTTCCATGTTACCATGAAGAAACTGTCCTGATAGAATAAAGGGATGGACTTTTGACAACTTGGCAACTTGTGCCTATTGGATAACAAGACTTTATGGACCTAGGGTAATGTCCTCCAAATTTCTCCTATACCCAGGTTTTAGGAGTCTTGTAATCAAGGATGACAATGGGAGTAGTTCCTCTCACTAGTACACCTGATGATTTATTAGAAAAATTTTGTTTCCTTTTCATGAAAAGTTGGGTTCTGTCACTAGAGAGGTCTTGGTTTCCAAAGGAGGAATCTTCCTTCTAGGGAACTCAGTAATGATTCCATTAAACTATAAGCTTAGACTGCCACTTGGCCACTTTGGGCTTCTTGGACTCCCAAACTGACAGGTAAAGAAGAGTTTTCATGTTGGATGGCCTGACTAACTATGGTGATCACAAGGAAATTGGGTTGCTACTAAAAATTGGGGGAGGGATGAGAATCTTTGGAATTCCTTTTAATTCTCCAATGTTCTGTGACAAAAGTTAATGGAGAACCCAATACAGTCAGGATGATTATCAGCAATACTCTTTAGAAATAGAGATTCATGCAACGTTTGGAAGGCATAAGTGAATCAGCAATCATTATCTTCTGAAGGTTTCTTTGGTGGGACACAGAGGTGCTGACTCTAAACTTTTCCTTGCTATCACTTCCTGCACGTGTAGCTCTTTCAGACTACTCGCTGTGCTGATTGACAGCAACATCAATGCCACCACCAGGTAGAGGGTTAACAGTTTTACACACACATCTGCACTAGTTCCCCCTCATGGCTCCACTGAAATTGCTGGACACCCCTGGTTTCCCAGATTTTCCCACAAGTTCCTATATGTCTAACCACCATGTCACAGTGCTTTGCAAAAATTAGTTATTGACTTGTCTGACCCTTCAACTCTTCTTTCCAGACATTATCACCCCAACCATTTTCACTTTGAGTAAAGTCTAAATCCAAGAAGTCCCTTTTCTTTAAATACTCATAGCGGTTCTTCCTTCTTGGTGTAACACTGACTGATACAGCTCTAAATTAGTAGCCAAAATATTTGATAGGTTTTTTTCCCTCATTAATTTACCAAAAAAATTATTTTCTGCACAGCTGTTTACTTTCCAGATAAATTACTTGCTTTTCTGCCAAGAAATATCTGTTCCATCAAATTATAAGCATCATTATTATCCAGTCATAAATTCACAATAATAAATAGATCATGGAAAATGAGTTGAATGTGAATATTCAACTAGTTTCAATATGGGCACTTGACTACATTCCATCTTCTCATCCCTGCTACCTCATCCTTCATTGTTTTAATCTATTAGAGGGATTCTATCAGTTAAAAGAAGAAAGGCATTTTCCCCTAGACTGAAGATAATGATTTTTTCACTTCCATGAATTATTTGAAAACTAAGCTCTCACTGAATTGAGGTGAAGGACACTAGTTTGTAGTTTGCTAAGTGATTTAGACATTAAATAAAATGTTTCTTCAAGATATATTGATGACAGACAAGGGAAAATAATGTGTGTGTGTTTGTGTGTGTATATGTGCACGTATTCTTGTATTTATATTAAGAGGTAATGGAGGAAAGCATGAGGAGAAATAAATAATTTGAGGTCCTAGAAACCAGGGAAACTAGAAGAAGGGCATTGTCTTTGAAGAGAAAAGATATGTGGGGAAAGTGCCTGAGAGGGACCGCTGGGATGGCCATGGTCAAGAGACCTTACTGAAAACATTGCAAGAAAAAGACTCACTCTTCACAAAATGAGAATCTTGAGTTATTCCATTATCTCCTCTTCTCAGGGCTCCCCCTGCAAGTTCTTGTTTGGGGGCAGAAGAATTTCCTCCTTCTCTTCAATGTTTTGGTACTTGATGAACTAAACAGAGAAAATTATCTGTTTAGTTTAAATACTCTGTACCCATCAGAGTCTTCAGTGTAGATGTCTTTCCGCAACATGCCATGACAGTAATAAACCCAAAGTATGACTATTAGGAATGGGCATCCAGTGGGTTCATGGGAAGAATACCTGTATACATCAAAAGGAGGGTGGGATACACAGCAAATTGTGGATACCCACCTAGGACACTTGCTAGTGAAGATCCATTGTTACAGAAATATGATAATTTCCATTAGAATGCTACTGTGTTTTGAGATTTTTGAGAATCTTTAAGAAATTGGAATCATTTTCTCTACAAATATTTTCAATTGTTGATAGAATACACAAGTATAAATTCTCTGATTAATTTTGAAATCTCAAGTTAATGAAAAATATTTTATTTTTAATAGGTACCCCCTTTAAAAATGTTTCATATATCAAATTGAATTCCAAACCCCATCTCAGAGTTGTTGAGTTAGGTGTTGGATGAGTGTTGAAGTAGCACCAAAGGTATGGCCTGCCCATTTCCCCTGCTTCAGCTTCATTTCACATTCCCATTATCACTGTGTTCTAGATGCAAACTGTATTCACTGCCTTGAGCTTTCCTTGCTTCTTTCTGCCATAAGTACTGAATCAGCAATTCTGTTCCCTGAGAAGCTCCCCCTTGTTGCTCTGTATACTTCACACCTATCCAGTCTTTTTCAACTCTGTGCTGCTAAAGAATCATTTTCTAACCTCCTGAAGTCCTACAAACTGACCCCTGATCCTCAACATCCCTTTCTTAACAATTGTCACAGTAAAAAAACTAATGATGTAATGTATGGTGATTAACATAACATGATAATAAAAAAATATAAATACATACATACATACCTACATACATACATACATACATAAATAAAATAATAATAATAATTTTATGGTCATTTGCTACTCTGTCCCTCCAATAAGTTATGGAAAGAGCCCAGATTTCCACCAACCGATGAATGGATAAGATGAAGTGGTATATATACACAATGGAATATTACTTGGCAATCAGAAAGAATAAAATCATGCCATTTGCAACAATGTGGATAGAACTAGAGTGTATTATGCTAAGCGAAATAAGTCAGTCAGAGAAAGACAAATATATGGTTTCACTCATATGTGGAATTTAAGAAACAAAACATGAGTATAAGGGAAGGGAAGGAAAAATAAGATAACAGAGAGGGAAACAAACCATAAGAGACTCTTAAATATAGAGGACAAACTGAAGGTTGCTAGAAGGGAGATAGATGGGGGGATGGGCTAAATGAGTAACAGGCATTTAGGAAGGCACTTGTTGGGATGAGCACTGGGTGTTGTATATCGGTGATGAATCACTGGATTCCACCCCTGAAATCAGTTCTGCACTGCATATTAACTAACTTGAATTTAAATTTTAAAACAAATTAAAACAAAAATTTAAAAACTGCATGAAAACAGGGACCATATCTGAATTTTACCAAACATTGTATTTCAGTATTTCACACATAAGTTGATAATACCTTTTCAATAAATAAATAATTTTTATTGAGGTCTTTACTGCCTTCAAATTTTCATATGTGTCTTTATTTAGAAATGAGACATATTCCATAAACTCTGTCCTTATATTATGTGTTAATTAAACAAAATATAATTAAGTACATCTATATTACATATCAAGTACAGGGATAAAATTGTGCATATTATTTTCTCAATAATAAAATTGAAACTAAAGATTTTGTAAAAAATGAGAAATGTATTTGAATAAGCAAAGTATAAAAATCAAATGTATACAAGTTAGTTACAGAAATGTTTTATCCTGTAGGAGTTTGTTGAAAGAGCTCTTCTCTATCATCATGTTTTACTTCACTACTCATGCATTTGAAAATCAGAAATTTGCCTGTTTACATGCTGGGGAAAACTTATTAATTCAAAAGTCAGAGCTCTAAATATTTTTAATGTTTCTCTTTTATTTGGTTTAATTATTTTCTTTTACCGGTAGCATCAGATTTCGTGCAGAATAGATATGTGATAAAAAATATACTACACTTTATTTGAATTTCAAATTGCCACGTTGTTACTAAACATATATCTAACAACAATACACTTCTTCCTTATTTTCTGAAAATGAAAGCATAAATATAAAAGTCAATTTACATTAAATAATAATTACGTATTTTGGAAATTTGAAATTTGTATATAGATTATGGATTCATAAAAACTCTAAAAAATAGGAGGTTTTATTTTTCTTTATTTATTTTTTAAGGATTTATTTATTTGTTTGAGAGAGGGAGAGAGAGAGAGAGAGAGCAAGTGGGAGTAGGGGGGAGGGGAAGGAGGAAAGAATCTCAAGTGAACTCCTCGTGGAGCATGGAGCCTGATGTGGGGCTTGATCCCATGACCCTAAGATCATGACCTGAACCAAAATTAAGAGTCAGATGCTTAACCGAATGAACCACCCAGGTGCCCCCCAAATAGGAGGTTTTAAAAGATACAGTATGATCTGCTTCAAAACATATTCTATTATATCATAAATGTTTTATTTCAACGCTGAGAATGTATGTATGGATATGCAGGGAGAAAATTAACAAAATGAAATATGGATCTAAGGAAATCACCTGCAATGCAGCACAGAGAATAGAAAGGAAAGATACAAGACACAAATCCAAGAGAGCAGTTAAGAGTTCAGGGAAGAGGGGCGCCAGGGTGGCTCCTTTGGTTAAGCGTTCTACTCTTGGTTTTGGTTCAGGTCCTGATCTCAGGGTTATGAGATCTAGCCCCGCTTCGGGCTCTCTGTTCATCGGGGAGCCTCTTTTTTTTTTTTTAAAGATTTTATTTATTTATTTGAGAGAGAGAGAATGAGAGAGAGCACGAGAGGGAAGAGGGTCAGAGGGAGAAGCAGACTCCCTGCTGAGCAGGGAGCCCGATGTGGGACTCGATCCTGGGACTCCAGGATCATGACCTGAGCCGAAGGCAGTCGCTTAACCAACTGAGCCACCCAGGCGCCCGGAGCCTCTTTTTTGCCTTTCCTTCACCTTCTCCCTCTGCCCCCCCAACTCATGCTCTCTCTCTAAAATAAATAAATAAATCTTAAAAAATAAAAGAGCTCAGGGAAGATAAAACAGGACGTTCCTATGCACTCATGGGAGAGAGTGGCAACAAAAGGATGAGATCAAAATATACCAGATGAACACTTCCCAAAACTGAAGAAATGAATTCTTAGCTGTAACAGAAGGAGTGAGTTTCAGGAAAAATTAACTAATAATTAAAAAAATCAACAATTCATACCTTTATAGTGATACTACAGAAAACAAAACAGAGAAAAACATAAAACCAATCCAGAGAGAATTATAGGGACTCCCTGTGAAAGAGAGAGAATCAAACTATCTGTAGGCTTTGCATTAGAAGTTAAAAATAATGTTACAATACCTTCAAAATTCTGAGGAAACATACAGCCACAAGTACTTACACTAGATTAAAATATCATTTAAGAGTGAGAAATACAGACATTTCAGTTATACAAGGCCAATGAAAATAAATGCCTGGGATCAAAAATAATGTCTGAATTTAAATGTAAATATCTATATTAGGAACTCTTTTGAGTAGGACTTGGTGTATTTTTGCTTCCCAATTCCTAGCACAGTGCTTGGAGCATGGTAGAAGTTTAGCAAGTATTTTATCAATGAATAAATTTGCCATGATCTAAAACTGTGCTACTTGATGCTATGAAAGTAAATGAGGTGGCCGCTAACAGTGGTCTGCAAAATAAGACATGCATATTCTGAAAGTACCCACATATTTTTCCAAGGGATTCATAAGTAAGGTCGTTTTAAGGGAATCAATTTATAGATCAGCAACTTCCAAATATATTCTTTCCTAGAATTGATTAGCCTGAGATTTTCCTACAATTGAGGCAATACAATGATTTCACCATCCCCCCCCCCATTTAAAATCACTCTTTTCCCACTTGAAAAAAGAAAAAGACACTGAACACTCATGCTGAAATATCCTATGATGCATTGCAGTGAGGTGTAAAAACGACCAAATATAGGGCCACTAGAAATACTGAAATACTGGGTGATTTTTTCTTTTTAAGCAGCCATCATACACTCTTATTAGGGTTTTCTGTTTTTCTCTAACACTTTTTCCATGAAAGTGTTGGATTTGAAACAGAGTATTTTAGCCTATTCTGGAAAACTCTAAGTTCAGACATATTATAGAAGCTATGCATTAGTGTTTATGCTTTCTGAAATTTACTCAGAAAAAAAGGTGAATGTCTTTAACATTTGCTGAAATTACTAATTGATGCTACTTTTTTAACTTGAGTGTGTCTCTCCTCCTTGCTGTAACTTACCAATCACTTCTCTACTAATTTCTTCTTTTTTTTTATTTATTTATTAGGTTTAGAATATCCTAATTTTGTTGATGATGTTACTGTAAATAATGAACTTAATACAAATCTTTAATAGGCCTTTTGTTAAGTGCTGCATTTCCTAGTGGACTTCTCTTATTAGTGACCCTCTCTTTTATTTGCTGTTAATTTCCACTGAAATTGATCTTAGTCTAGCAGTAATATGAAAAGATGAGTGTATTAGTTATTAGAATACAAAATAGTTCTCATTACAAGTACATTAGCAATGGAATTCTACTCTTATGTCCAGTAAATGTAACTATTTCAAAATCAGAAATATATTTTCTTTTAAGTTACTATAGATATTATCTGTAATGTTAATTTTAAGGCTTTGGAGATGTATGAAAACAAATTGTTTTTTATTATGCAGTTCAAGAAATAGGACTTTGCCAGTATTCCTGAATTCTTTTCAGGCATTGTCCCAATCAATAGCCAACCATCTTTTATTCTAAATTGGTAGCATGATCACTGCCTGGTTTGTACCACTAAAAGCAGTAGTTTAGTTTTGCCATTTTTAAACAATTTTTAAAAGTAATCTTAGGGGCACCTGGGTGGCTCAGTTGGTTAAGCATCTGCCTTCAGCTCAGGTCATGATCTCTAGGTCCTAAGATCAAGCCCATTGGCTCCCAGCTCAGCAGTGAGTCTGCTTCTCCCTCTCATTTTACCCATCCCCGCCCCCCAGGGGCTCACGCTCTCTCTCATAAATAAATAAATAAATAAATAAATAAATCTAAAAAAAGTAATCCTAAAGTATGTACTCTTTTCTGACTTCTCAATGTTACTCACTGAGAACAAGCTCATGAGATTTATCTAGGATACATTTGGCTATTTTAATTGCTGTACTTTATTCCATTACATGAATATATGATACTTTATTTATCAGTTCATGTATTGATGGATATGAGGGAGCGTTTCCATTCTTTGGATACTGTGAATGACACTGCTCTGGTGGTTTTTTTACATATATCTGGTACCTATGAGCATGTTATTTCTCAGGTAAATACTATTTAGTAGTATTACTGGGTCATGGTTGTACGTATCTCCAGTTTTCATAGATAAGGTTTAGTAGATGATTTTAAACCATTCTGATGGGTCAGTGGTTGTATCTCTCCCTGGTTTTAATTTATGTTTCCCTCACAACTAAAGCAGTACATAAATTATTGTTTCCTATGTTTAGTAGCCATTTGAAATTAATCTGTTGTGAAATTCCTGATATTGTCTCTTCCTCATTTTTCTATTGATTGTCAGACATTTTCTTATTGATTTATAGGATTTTTCTTGCTTGTTTGTAACTCCTTTTGTTTTAGATCCTTTGTTGATTATTTATATCACAAAGACCTTCTCTTATTCTGTATATGTATTACAAAGACCTTTTATTTTGTGTTTATTTTTTTATATCAGTAACAAAGGTGGTGTCTTTAGATGAACAGATGTTCTTAATTTAAATGTAATAGAATATATCATTAATTTCTTCTGTGGGTAGAGCTTTTGTATCCTATCGAAGACAACTTTCCCTAACTTGAGATTGTGTAGATATTTTCCTAAATCACTTACTAGAAATTTTATTGTTTTGCCTTTCACATTAATGTCTCCAATTTATTTTTGGATATGATGAAAAGTAAGGCAAAGATACCTTTTCTAAACATATGCATACTGAGTGGCCCCAGACTCATTTATTGAAAACACCTTCCTTTTTCCATTGATCTTCAATGCCAACCTCATCCCAAATCAAACTCTATAGAAGATGTCTGCTTTGGGGCTTTTAATTATGTTCTATCATCTAATTAATTGATTAATTATTGGGTTCATACCACATTTCCCTAATTCCACTATAGCTTTACAATAAGTAGTGGCATCTAGTAGAGTAAGTCATCTTATTTTTTTCTTTTTCAAGACTGACTTGGAGTCTGCACAAATTTTAGAATTCTTTTGTTGAGTTCATCAAAAATAAATTTTCTTTTGAAATTTTGGTTAAGATCACAAAGAATTTGAGATATTTTGGGGGAGAATTTATATATTTATAATTTCAGTTTTTACAACTAGTGATAATGGTATATGCCTTCATTTACCTTGGACATTTTTTTTTAAGCAAATTGCATAGAAATTCCATCTCATAAGATGGATCATCAGGGAAATTTTGAAAATATATTTGAACCTTGGTCTTAGGCTACAATTAGAATCAGGACTTCTAAGAGAAAGCTAGAGTAGCTCAGAGCTAAGGCTATCAAATTTGTATTTCTGCCACAAGAAAACAAGAAAGAAACCCAATTCCCAAATGGGATGTATCTCTTGGAGACTTCAAAGTGGACCACAATGTCATAGAGGGTCCAGCACTAAGATAAATTGATCTTGAACTGCCTAAATCACTAGCATGGGTTTTATTAAATTGTCTCTTAATCAGTTTGAGTAAAACCCTAGAGAGAGGTTCAATAATCCCCTAGAATTTGTGGACTTTAGAGGGGTAAGGCCACAAGAATTCATGGAGATAATTTTGCCACTGCTCTAAATAAGCCTGCACCAGTAAGAAGGCAAGGTAAGAAGTTAGGTAGGAATATACTTAAGTTATATCTTGATGCATTCTTGCCACTTACCTAACTCTTTCAATAGGTCATGGAGATTTGTATGTTTTGTCCCTTAAACTGTACTTTTATTCTCCACCTTCCACTCACTCTGCCATTACTTGAATCTTGGACCATTACGTCAGTCCTTGAATTACGGAACTACCTACAAAGGCTGGGTGGCTATAGCCCTCTCAGAAACCAGAGCTGCAAGCTTGGGTGAAAAAAGGGTTTCTTGAGCAATCAAATCAACATAAAAAAATTCACTTGCTTAATTTTTATTGTTTCTTAGGATTTATTTTTTAAACTAAAATCCTATCTGTCACTTGCATATTTTGCCAATTCTTTCAAGATGGTTGAATGTTTAACGATCATGAATACTTGGGATTAAAAATTCTATAAAGCACAAAAGTATTATTATTAAAGAGCATGCTTTGGGGATGACAACACAGTTCAGGCAATATTATTTTGATTATCCCTACCGAATATAAAAGGCAGCTCAAAGCAATTTGCAATTTTATAGCCTGAGGAAATTATTTCTATGAAAAAAAAACATCCATTTCTGTTTCTTGTATTGCCTAAATTTCTTTCTAGTTTGGGAGTCAGAGCTGAATGGCAGATTCCTCTCACAAATCTACAAACTTTTGAATGACTTGCTTTGTCTCATCTTTGGGCAAATTTCAGCATACTCTTTAATAAATAATAAGTATGTTGAGAAAAGGGTGCAATTTTGATATGATTTCTGTTTGACTTAACAACAAATTGAGAAGGGATGCTTGAAATTGAGTTGAATTTTTAAACCTACTTATATTCTAGTCATGTTAATGTTAGTATGAAAATTACTTTGCAATTACTTTGTATATCTTATAAAATAAGTTCATGGCTGAGATTATCCTTCCAAGGATCTATTTATTTTCTAATACTAATTTTTCTCTCTTGGGAGCTCAGAAAGGAAGTTTAAGTATAAATACATTCAAACCTTAAGTCCTTCATTTTTTTTCTGCTAAGCTTTATCTTTAGTATTTTTATATTTGACCTTGGGTCTTCAATATCATTGTGCAAAGTGTAGATTTTATGATATTTAGCTGATTTTTTTTTTTTTTTACTGCAGCATATACTGATGTCTAATGAAAAATAAAAATGTCATAATGCACTGGATAAACCTTAGTAATGTATGGTAACTATGAGTTTCAGAGGAAGCCACTTTCTGAAAGTAAACTCTTACTTCTAAGGTCCTTTATTTCCATGATGATGAATGAGAACCAATGGAATGACTTTGCATACAGCTAGCTCAAAGCAAACGTTGAAGTCTGTTAGGTTTGCTAGACTCTATCCCTTACATTCTATTCATTTTTCCCATTAATGGCAACACTTCAGCACAGCTAGCTTTAAAATTACTGCTTTTCTATTTCAAATTGCATGAAAGGATGATATAATTCAATTAAATGTTAATGAAATAATATCTGGGAAAATACAGTGAATCCTATTACGCCAATTGAAAGTATTATAATCCCTTAATTTTTATGCATTCACACCAACTTTTAACTGTTCCAAGAATTTGTTTCCTTTTTTAAGAAAAAATAATATGTTCATCATAAGAAAAAAACAAAATTAATAATTATAGGTTTAAAGTTTCAAACATACAAGAAGAATAAGTTCTAAAGATCTGCTGTACAGCATTGTGCCTATGGCAAACCATAGTGTATTGTACAGTTAAGAATTGCTAAGAGAGTAAACCCATGTTCAATGTTCTTACCTCTATTAAAAATTTGTAATTAATATTAGTGGTAAAATTACAATGAACGTATTTAAAATTATTAATTGATATATCAATGCATATTATCATATTAATAATGCATGCCAACATGAATGTTTACAAATAATATTAATAATAAAAAATTAATGAGTTCTCTTATAATTCCCTTTTTAAAATTTTTTTATTGTTATGTTAATCACCAGACATTACATCAATAGTTTTTGATGTAGTGTTCCATGATTCATTGTTTGTGCATAACACCCAGTGCTCGACGCAGAATGTGCCCTCCTTAATACCCCTCACCAGGCTAAACCATCCCCCCACCCGCCTCTCCTCTAGAACCCCCAGTCCGTTTCTCAGAGTCCATCATCTCTCATGGTTCATCTCCCCCTCCAATTTACACCCCTTCATTCTTCCCCTCCTGCTATCTTCTTTTTTTTTTTTTCCTTAACATATCTTGCATTATTTGGTTCACAGGTACAGATCTGTGATTCAACAGTCCTGCACAATTCATAGCACTTACCATAGCACATACCCTCCCCAAAGAATATCACCCTGCCACCCCATTTCTCCCACCCCCCCACCAGTCCAGCAACACTCAGTTTGGTTCCTGAGATTAAGAATTCCTCATATCAGTGAGGTCATATGATACATGTCTTTCTCTGATTGACTTATTTCACTCAGCATAACACCCTCCAGTTCCATCCACGTCGTTGCAAATGGCAAGATCTCATTCCTTTTGATGGCTGCATAATATTCCATCGTGTATATATAACACTTCTTCTTTATCCATTCATCTGTTGATGGACATCTTCACTCTTTCCAAAGTTTGGCTATTGTGGACACTGCTGCTATAAACACTGGGGTACACGTACCCCTTCGGATACCTACATTTGTATCTTTGGGGTAAATACCCAGTAGTGCAATTGCTGGATCGTATGGTAGCTCTATTTTCAACTGTTTGAGGAACCTCCATACTGTTTTTCCAGAGTGGCTGAACCAGCTTGCATTCCCACCAACAGTGTAGGAGGCTTCCCCTTTCTCCACATCCCCGCCAACATCTCTCGTTTCCTGACTTGTTAATTTTAGCCATTCTGACTGGTGTGAGGTGGGATCTCCTTGAGGTTTTGATTTGGATTCCCCTGCTGCCAAGTGATGTTGAGCACTTTTTCATGTGTCTGTTGGCCATTTGGATGTCTTCTTTGGAAAAATGTCTGTTCATGTCTTCTGCCCATTTCTTGATTGGATTATTGGTTCTTTGGGTGTTGAGTTTGATAAGTTCTTTATACATTTTGGAAACTAGCCCCTTATCTAATATGTCATTTGCAAATATTTTCTCCCCTTTTGGTTTTGTGGACTGTTTCTTTTGCTGTGCAAAAGCTTTTGATCTTGATCAAATCCCAATAGTTCATTTTTGCCCTTGCTTCCCTTGCCTTTGGCGATGTTTCTAGGAAGAAGTTGCTGCGGCTGAGGTCGAAGAGGTTGCTGCCTGTGTTCTCCTTTAGGATTTTGATGGACTCCTGTCTCACGTTTAGGTGTTTCAAACATTTGGAGTCTATTTTTGTGTGTGGTGTAAGGAAATGGTCCAGGTTCATCCTTCTGCATGTGGCTGTCCAATGTTCCCAACACCATTTGTTGAAGAGACTGTCTTTTTTCCATTGGACATTCTTTCCTGCTTTGTCAAAGATGAGTTGACCATAGAAGTGAGGGTCCATTTCTGGACTCTCTATTCTACTCCATGGATCTATGTGTCTGTTTTTGTGCCAGTACCATACTGACTTGACAATGACAGCTTTGTAATACAGCTGGAAGTCCGGAATTGTGATGCCGCCAGCTTTGCTTTTCTTTTTCAACATTCCTCTGGTTATTCAGGGTCTCTTCTGGTTCCCTAAACATTTTAGGATTATTTGTTCCATTTCTTTGAAAAAAGTGGATGGTATTTTGATGGGGATTGCATTGAATGTGTAGATTGCTCTAGGTAGCATTGATATCTTCACAATGTTTGTTCTTCCTATCCATGAGCATAGAACGTTTTTCCATTTCTTTGTGTCTTCCTCAATTTCTTTCATGAGTATTTTATAGTTTTCTAAGTACAGATCCTTTGCCTCTTTGGTTAGATTTATTCCTAGGTATCTTATGATTTTGGGTGCAATTGTAAATGGGATCGACTCCTTGATTTGTCTCTCTTCTGTCTTGTTGTTGGTGTATAGGAATGCAACTGATTTCTGTGCATTAATTTTTATATCCTGCCACTTTATTGAATTCCTGTATGAGTTCTAGCAGGTTTGGGGTGGAGTCTATTGGGTTTTCCACATACAGTATTGTATCATCTGCAAAGAGTGAGAGTTTGACTTCCTCTTTGCCGATTTGGATGCTTTTGATTTCTTTTTGTTGTCTGATTGCTGTGGCTAGGACTTCTAATACTATGTTGAATAGCAGTGGTGAGAGTGGACATTCCTGCCGCCTTCCTCACCTTAGGGAGAAAGCTCTCAGCTTTTCCCCATTGAGAATGATATTTGCTGTAGGTTTTTCATAGATGGCTTTTATGATATTGAGGTAGGTACCCTCTATCCCTATACTCTGAAGAGTTTTGATCAAAAAGGGATGCTATACTTTGGCAAATGCTTTTTCTGCATCTATTGAGAGGATCATATGATTCTTGTTCTTTCTTTTATTAATGTATTGTATCACGTGGATTGATTTGCAGATGTTGAACCAACCTTCTAGCCCAGGGATAACTCCCACTTGGTCATGGTGAATAATCCTTTTAATGTACTCTTGGATCCTATTGGCTAGTATTTTGGTGAGAATTTTTGCAGCCATGTTCATCAAGGATATTGGTCTGCAATTTTCCTTTTGATGGGGTCTTTGTCTGGCTTTGGGATCAAGGTAATGGTGGCCTCATAAAATGAGTTTGGAAGTTTTCCTTCCATTTCTATTTTTCAGAACAGTTTCAGGAGAATACATATTAATTCTCCTTAAATGTCTGGTAGAATTCCCCTGGGAAGCCATCTGGCCCTGGGCTCTTGTTTGTTGGGAGATTTTTGATGACTGCTTCAATTTCCTTAGTGGTTATAGGTCTGTTCAGGTTTTCTATTTCTTCCTGGTTCAATTTTGGTAGTTGAAACATCTCTAGGAATGCATCCATTTCTTCAAGGTTATCTAATTTGCTGGCATATGGTAGCTCATAATATGTTCTTATAATTGTTTGTATGTCTTTGGTGTTGGTTGTGATCTCTCCTCTTTCATTCATGATTTTGTTGATTTGGGTCATTTCTCTTTTCTTATTGATAAGTCTTGCCAGGGGTTTATCAATCTTGTTAATTCTTTCAAAGAACCAGCTCCTAGTTTCGTTGATCTGTTCTACTATTCTTTTGGTTTCTAGTTCATTGATTTCTGCTCTCATCTTTATTATTTCTCTTCTCCTGCTGGGTTTAGGCATTATTTGCTGTTTTTTCTCTAGCTCCTTTAGGTGTAGGGTTAGGTTGTGTATTTGAGACCTTTCTTGTTTCTTGAGAAAGGCTTGTGTTGCTATATACTTTCCTCTCAGGACTGCCTTTGCTGTATCCCAAAAATTTGAACAGTTGTGTTTTCATTTTCATTGGTTTCCATGAATTTTTTTAATTCTCTTTAATTTACTGGTTGACCCATTCATTCTTTAGTAGGCGGCACTTTAACCTCCATGTATTTGAGTTCTTTCCGACTTTCCTCTTGTGATTGAATTGCAGTTTCAAAGCAGTGTGGTCTGAAAATATGCAGGGAATAATCCCAGTGTTTTGGTACCGGTTGAGACCTGATTTGTGACCTAGGATGTGACCTATTCTGAAAAATGTTCCATGGGCACGAGAGAAGAATGTGCATTCCGTTGCTTTGGGAAGGAATATTCTGAATATGTCTGTGAAGTCCATTTGGTCCAGTGTGTCATTTAAAGTCTTTATTTCCTTGTTGATCTTTTGCTTAGATGATCTGTCCATTTCAGTGAGAGGGGTGTTAAATTCCCCCAGGATTATTGTATTGTCGTCAATGTGTGTCTTTGCTTTTGTTATTAATTGCCTTATATAATTGGCTGCTCCCATGTTAGGGGCATAGATATTTACAATTGTTAGATCTTCTTGTTGGATAGACAATTTGAGTAAGATATAGTGTCCTTCTTCATCTCTTATTACAGTCTTTGGTTTAAAATCTAATTTGTCTGATATAAGGATTGCCACCCCAACTTTCTTCTAGTGTCCATTAGCATGATAAATTGTTTTCCCCCCCTCACTTTCAATCTGGGGTTGTCTTTAGGTCTAAAATGAGGCTCTTGCAGGCAGCATATCGATGGGGCTTGCTTTTTAATCCAATCTGATAGCCTGTGTCTTTTGATTGGGGCATTTCGCCCATTTACATTCAGGGTAACTATTGAGAGATATGGAGATACAAGTGCCATTGTATTGCCTGTAAGGTGACTGTTCCTGTATATTGTCTTTATTCCTTTCTGGTCTATGCTGCTTTTAGGCTCTCTCTTTGCTTAGAGGACCCCTTTC
>NW_027397069.1:2474003-2493762 GCF_003265705.2 Callorhinus ursinus
GGGGGGGGAGACGAACCATGAGAGATGATGGACTCTGAAAAACAAACTGAGTGTTTTAGAGGGGAGGGGGGTGGGGGGCTGGTTTAGCCTGGTGATGGGTATGAGAGAGGGCACGTTCTGTGTGGATCACTGGGTGTTATGCACAAACAATGAATCATGGAACACTATATCAAAAACTAATGATGTAATACATGGTGATTAACATAACAATAAAAAAAGATTCCCCCATGACTTTTCATGGCTTGATAGCTCCTCTCTTTAAAACACTGAATAATTGTCCATTGTCTAAATGTACCACAGTTTATTTTTCCATTCACCTACTAAAAAACATCTTGGTTGCTTCCAAGTTTTGGCAATTATGAACAAAATTTCTATAAATATACATGTGTAATTTTTGTGTGGACAGAAATTCAACTCATTTTGGTAAATACCAAGGAGTTTGATTGCTGGATCATATGGCAAAAATATGTTTAGTTTTGTAAGAAACCACTAAACTGTCTTTCAGAGTGGCTGTTCCATTTTCACCCCCACCAGCAATAATGAGAATTCTCCTTGCTCCATATTCTCATCAACAATTGGTGTTGTCAGTCTTTTGATTTTTGGCCACTGAAATAGGTGTGTAGTGGTATCACATTTTTATTTTATTTGGCAACTCCTTAATGACCTATGATGCTGGGCATATTTTTTTTTAGGAAGTGTACCCCGAAGTATTTAGGGCTGATGCAGTATCATGTACAACTTACTTTCAAATGGACAGAAAAAATAAATATGAGGCATAGTGATAAGGAAAAGGCGACTGTGAAAAATTGTCAACAGTTAATGAATTTGGAAGCTCTTGTGCTATTAGAGTTGATTTTTATTTATCCTATATATTTCTTATTTTCATAGTTTTTTTTTTTTTTAAAGATCTTATTTATTTATTTATTTGACAGAGAGAGACACGGCGAGAGAGGGAACACAAGCAGGGGGAGTGGGGGAGGGAAAAACAGGCTTCCCTCTGAGCAGGGAGCCCGATGCAGGGCTCGATCCCAGGACCCTGGGATCATGACCTGAGGTGAAGGCAGATGCTTAACGACTGAGCCACCCAGGTGCCCCTAATTTCGCAGTTTTTTAGTAATAGTTACACTTTTATAGTATAAAAAAAGCAAAAGCAATTTCAAGAAACATTCCTTGTGTTATGATAGATAAATATATGTACAGCTGAGTATAACTTTTAATTTAAGGATATGGTTTAGAAGGTATTTTTAAGAGTTTTCATATTTTTTGTTTTCTATTTTTATGATAAAGTTGTTTTTCACTAGTTATTACTGTGTTACTATGTTACATCATTACATTACATTATACATAATATAATCCCTATTGAATATTAATAAATATGTTTTCTCATCGAAGAATAACCCTGATAATTTGTGAATTCAAATTATATTCACTTCTATATATAATGCTAAAAATAGAATTTGTGCATAGTTAGCCCTTAATAAATATTAATTTGATAAACAAATTGTTAGGCGTGAATCACACATTTCTGGGATCTCAGCATTTTACCTTTTTTTCTACTCTCTTTTCACAGACTAACATGCAAAAGATCATTTGTACAATTCTGTCTGGTATCAAAATCATAACAGCAACAACTCAAGGAATAATAATATAAGTCTACAGTTTATAAACACATAAGAAAATGCCTGCAGAAGTACATAAGGCGCTCACAGTAGTTGCCCCTGGGGAGTATGAGTTAGGAAGGAGAGATTTGCTGTTTGACTCAGCCCTTCAGTACTATGTTGTTTTTAAAATTATAATGCATAATTTTACTCAATATTTTTTTAATTTTACTTTATACGTAAAATGTACTTATAAAGAAAACACATTTTTAAAGGATGGGAAAGCTGAAGAATCGCAATGAGAGTCTAAGAAAGTCTTGATCATATTTGACTCCTGGGTCCAGCTGCGTCCCTCCATACTTTCAGGCTTTGATAATCTGCAAAAAATAATCAATGTATCCAAGTTCCTTCAAGGCGGATATCTTTGGGTTGCAACCAGAAAAATCCTTCATAATAGGATTGCTCTTATTTATAAGCAACATATAAATTCTTACTATCACATATCATCACATATAGGACCTTATAAGTGTCAGTAGATGATTGAAATTTTATTTTACTTGTATTTGGAGGCCACTAGAGGGTTATTTATAAGGAGGGGAGGAGGGAACACCTCTGATTTATGCTATAAGAGTTTCTCTGGTTGAAACAGTCAACTGCATTAGGCTGGATGGAGGGACAGAAAAGTTAGCAGGGTTCTGGAGTAGTCTAGGTGAAAGGTGATGATGGCTTTCACCAAAGCTTTAACAAGAGAGATGGAGAGCAGTGTTAAGAATAAGGATATATTTTGAAGGTAGAACTAGCTAAAATTGCAATGTATTACATGCGAGTTATGAGATGAGGAGAGGAATACTGAGTGGCTCTATTATTTTTATTCTGAGTTTGAAAAGTTTATTTGGCAACAAGTGGAAATATTGACAAGGCAGCTATATATGAGAACAATAATTATAATTTTAGAGACTTCCAGAGTTCTGATCTTCTCCATATAATGGACCATCCGAAGCGTGTGTGTGTGTGTGTGTGCACGTGTGCGTGCACGTGCAGCCTGTGTCTGTCCAAATATGTTGCCTCACAAGCTTTCCAAGTGAATTCAGCCCAGTTACCTCATTAGCTGATGAGTTTTGTCCTTTGGCCAGCAATTTTGAAGGGAGTTGTGAATGGAATACTTTCTAACTGTTTTTATTTTTAAGACTCACTGATCATATGTATATCATCAATCCATACAATTTATTGTCTTAGACAAATGAGGGCTATCTGCTTCTCTTTCCAGTTCTCCAATTGCCTTTTATTGGAGGGAGTTTGTTGAGATGTCTCCCTTCTTTCTACCTGAAAAGATCACCACTGGCAATGAATGAACATATATTAAGATCCCCAGAGTCTCGTAACTATCAGACACTGGCTACAGAACAGATGTGGGTATATTTCCTCATATGAATTATGTTCCCTGTCACTAGGTTCTTAATAGAACATTTCTTGAACCATCACTTCTAAATATAGTAAAATTCTAATGACATCTTTTTCCATAAAAGGGCTTGTAATGCCTTGACATCAAGTACACCAGCTTTTCACTTTATTCTGTCATGACTCGATATACTGTCCAGAATTTCATTACTTTCTCAATTTTTTAGAGGTTACTTTTTAAGTTTGAAAAAGGGTTTACAGTTTAATTGCAACTTCTTATAAATGTCATCTCCTTCAAATTTCTAACAATGGTTAATTAGCCTATCAATACCCCAGAATCACAAATCAGTTCTCATTTAATTGGTTAATGTTAATTTTTGCTAAGAATTAATCAGGTGTTAATTGAATGTTTCTTTTATAATGCTTAAGTTTTTTAAACGTTCTGAACATTAGTTCTCATCTTCTAAGTAGGCTAAGTTTCTGGAATATACTCCTTTCCGCACTCTTTCACTAAAGGAGAGAGATTAAGGCACTAGGATTTACAACCAAATTAAATAAATATGTATTTCTATGACTAAGAGCCTAGTTAGCATATATAATATATATAAAGTATAATGTATAATATACAGCCGCTATACACATCTTTTGCCACTCGTTCTCCACCAGCAGCCACACCTGCTCTCTGTCAGTATTAAGGACCTCTCATAATCTAGCTTTCAGCTGGATACTGGGTTTTCACGCATTTCTTCCTGGAGATTCATTTCCTGGTGACAAGCACTTGCTAGTTTGGCCTTTCTAAAGTATATTCTACCACTGGCAGTGTTTGGTACATATTATGCCCTCAGTACAAATTTTTTGAATTAATGAGTTTTGTCTTATTAATCCTAATTGTGCGTGGAATCGGATGTGCTGGTCTGTTACACACAGGTGAGATTAATATGTAATTTTCTTACGAGTGTTGAGTGTACCTGTGTATGTCTGCATCTAAGTATGAGTGTGTCTTCAAAGCAGCTTTGAAACATTTGGAAAATTATGTAATAATTGAAAAGGAAATTATTTGTGGTCAGCAATCTTTTTTCTCTAAAGGATCAGAGAGTAAATAATTTTGATTTTAGAAATTGCACAGCCTCTTTTTCATGAACTCATTTCTGCAATTGTAGCACATAAGCAGTCATGGACAATTAAGAAACAAATGAGCATGGTTGTTTTCAATAAAACTTTATTTACAAAAACAGGCAGCAGGCCAGTAAATAGTTTGTCTGATTCTCATCCTAAATACTTAAAATGTTGATTTTTTTAAAATTATTAATGACAAATATATTTCATTGTTTATTAATACTACATACAACACTCATTTGTTGTTGTGATGGTGGTGGTTGTGTGTGTGTGTGTATGTTTTTCTTTCAGAGAGAGAATGAGAGCATGAGTGGGGGGGAGTGCCAAGGGAGAGGGAGAGAGAGAATCTTTATTTTTTTAAGATTTTGTTTATTTACATTTCAGAGAGAGAGAGAGAGAGAGCACAAGCAGGGAGAATGGCAGGCAGAGAGAGAAGCAGGCTCCCTGCTGAGCAAGGATCCCGATGCGGAGCTTGATCCCAGGACCCTGGGATCATGACCTGAGCCGAAGGCAGATGCTTAACCGACTGAGCCACCCAGGCATCCCAGAGAGAGAGAATCTTAAGCAAGCTCCACACCTAGCATGGAGCCCCACACGGTTTGATATCATGACCTGAGCCAAAATGAAGAGTCAGACTGAGCCACCTATGTGCCCCACAACCTCAATTTTTATTAAATACATGAAGATCATGTAGACTAAGGTTATTAAGCTAGTCAAAAAGTGTTTGCCATGACTATATTGTACTTATGATTATAACTTATTAGTAAGTTTTATGTCTTCTGAAATGAAAACTAAATAAATAGCATACATATATGAGCTTACTCAATTCATGTAACTGTGGTCTAACCCCAAAGAAGGAAGACCACTGATCTCTCATTGTGAGGTTAGCTAACCTAATAATCTACTTGCATCTGGTGCAGATTTGGGTGCCTAAGATTTATGACTAAATATGTACTCTTTTGTTATTTTTTTAAATTAGCATATGTATTATTTGTTTCAGGGGTACAGGTCTGTGATTCATCAGTCTTACACAATTCACAGCACTCACCATAGCACATACCCTCCCCAGTGTCCATCACCCAGCCACCCCATCCCTCCCACCTGAAAACATTATTCTTGGTGACCACTTTTTTTTTTAAAGATTGATTGATTGATTGATTGATTGACTGATTTGATAGAGAGAGATACAGAGAGGGAACACAAGCAGGGGGAGTGGGAGAGGGAGAAGCAAGTTTCCCACAGAGCAGGGAGCTCAATGCAGGGCTTGATCCCAGGATCCTGGGACCATGACCTGAGCCGAAGGCAGATAGATGCTTAATGACTGAGCCACCCAAGCGCCCCTCTTGGTGACCACTTTAGATACAACTAAGTAAAACACAAAACCAAAAATAAAATAAAATAAAGATAAAACCTGAAATAAATTTAGTTAGTTTTAGTCACATAATTGTCACACAATATACCCTTTAACTGACCATGAAATTGTAGTTCAGATATTACTGATAAAGAAAATACAAAGAATATTAGGTTCTGATCATTTTCACCCAACTAGTCCCAGTTACTAAAGTAAACGTTGGATTCGAAGGTAGAAAATCTTACTGTATGTATGGAATCAAGTTTATTTCTATTTTCACTCACTATAATAGATTCTTTCCTGGGAAGTACTGATTCTTGAGGGGCATATATCATTCCTTCGCATGGAGGAAGTACAGGCTTGAATTCTAGAGCCAGACTTCCTGGGCTCAAATGGTACACTGATTTTGAGCAAAATTCTTAACCTCTCTGTCACACAATACCTAAGCTGAAAGTCAGGGAAAGTGGAACACTGTGGCTACCTCATTCATTCTGTGAAGATTAAATGCAAATCACTTAAAAAGAGCTATTATAAATGTTTGCTTACTTGTTTTTTCTTAGACTATATTGGGGAGTGTGCATTTGAGAACTGAGTTGATTAAATTAGAAAGATGGAAAATAGAAACCTTTGACGATTGTGCCCTTCTTATGACGCAAGTATTATCCTCAGCTTAGGTAGGAAAATCCTCTCTTCCCACGCACCCACTTTACACCTCTGTTCTTCAAGTCGAGTGCTTGGCCCAGCAGCATTGACTACACCCAAAAGCTGGTTAGAAATTCAGGATCTCCTCCAACCTTCCTTCAAATCTATGGGAGGACAATCTTCATTTTGCTAGATCCCTAATGAGCTCTGACCCATTCATATTTGAGAAATGGGGCTGTAGGAGAGCCATGTATATTACCAATGCCTGAGTACAGGTAGTGCACCCACAAGTATCACCAGAGGCAGCATCCAGGTGCTACCTCCAAACCTGTTCAGGCACCAGGAAAAATGTCTCAATGTTCTTCCTTATGTTTTTGGAGCCAACAGGAGAGATGGCTAATGCTTGGGACGATGTGGATTATCTGAGCACCAGAAGTGTTTATGTAAGAGAAAGACAATTTCATTCACCTGTTACATTCTTTCTTTCAGATAGCATGACTCTAATAGTTAATCTGTTCCTAGTAGTACGGAATGACCATTTTCTTGCTTCTCTCTCTCTTTTTTTTTTTAAGATTTTATTTATTTATTTGACAGAGAGAGACACAGCGAGAGAAGGAACACAAGCAGCAGGGGTGGGAGAGGGAGACACAGCCTTCCCGTGGAGCAGGGAGCCCGATGCGGGGCTCGATCCCAGGACCCTGGGATCATGACCTGAGCCGAAGGCAGACGCTTAACGACTGAGCCACCCAGGCGCCCCTTTTTTCTTGCTTCTCTTGTTCTGAGTTGCAGATCCATAGGAATTCATGAGTTAGCTCATTATTCACAACAGTTGTACCCAGAGCCTGGACAATTGGTGATCTTATGAAATTCATATAATATCATAATTAAATTGCTACAAATTCCTTACTTTGACAACTTCGGCAATTAAATAACCACTGAACACTAGGATAATATACTTTTATTTTTAAATTATTTACTAAAATAGAATTTTCAAAAATAATGTTTAAATGTAGCTTTAATTCACTGTAATTAAATGTTCATGTTTGTTGACTACAAATTACTTGTCTTATATAGACAATATGAAATATTTAAGAATAAAAATTTGAAATTTATACTCATTTTGCTTTTTTGATGTTTACATATACTTTAATTTTGATTTTTATGAAATATATTATCATGTGCACTTTGAATATAATCACATTTTACTTTTTAATCCTTCAGTTTATTTCTATCAAATTAAGTCAACATCTTGGTAACAATGTAATTAGTGACATTGCTAAAATACAGGCAGAAAATAAAACATATTACACGAATATTTAATAATTTACTATATCCATATTTCTATTTTCCTTCTCATCCAAACACTGCTATCCCATAAACAGAACACCCAGATATGAGTAAATATAATAAAATTCAGACATCTTAGCTTTATGTGTTTTTACGTTTTACTGTAATAAAGGTGTTTTCAAGGAGGGAGGATAGAGCATAAATCTTTAAAATGTGTTGGCCTCATTTATCACTTTTAAGTATTTAGATCCATGGTATAATGTGGGCATTTCTTTGTTCTCCTGTCAGAGTAAATATTAGAAGCTGGTCTGTGTGCTGTCTTCCCCTCAAGCTGCTTCATGCTCTTTGGCCGCCCTGTAGCTACTCCTACCTGGACACAATCCTGGCTGTTTTCTTTCCAGCCCAAGCCTCTGTTGCCCCATCACTTTTTCTCAGCCCCTCCCGTCACCACTTCATTCCTTCCAGTCAGCAGTCTTCAACAAAAAATAATGGAAATTACCATGTGAACTTTAAAGAAAGACTGGTTGCCTATGTCTTATCATATTATTTGTTTGCTTGTTTTTTTTCTGTAATCCCCAAAACAAAATTAAACCCACTAAATAGTCAAGTACCAGGTGTCCTGTTGTTTCAAACTGTGACTAAGTCTCCATCATTTGAGGATGCACACAGTAAGCCATCAAGTGGCCTATGTGATTTTAATGATATTTATGAGCTTGTAAGATGATCCTTGATGATGAGATTAATTGACCTGATGGCTCCTGAAATGACATCCATTAAACATAAGAGACCCATAATCCCAGCAAGAAGGCAAATACCTCCCTTGAGACCAACTTCTCCAAGGCTTGAAAGATCAGTTTCTAGGGAAAGGTTTAAAGAATTCTTTCCTGTTCTTCTCAGTTTGATCCATACAGCAGATGTCAAGAGGGTGGCCTAGTGAGTTGGATGGACTAAATTCTACTTGAAATTCAGGTCATATAAAGATTTGTACAGGTCATACAATTTTGTAAATTATTGGAATTTGGATTAGCCTACTTGTGGCCGGGTCATGGTTTCTCCATCTCTGGGAAGCCAAGCTCCAGGGCTGGGGCCTGAGTGATGAGTTAAGTTGTATCGTTCTCTAACACCAAAGCATCTCATTACCTTTACAGAACTTAACTAAGGGTGACTCTGCTTTCTCCTTTCCATAAATATAAAGAAGAGGGCATTTTTGATGTGTCTGCAAAGTGCATTGTATTAGGGATTATTAAATTGAATTTAGTTTAGGAGAAAGGGACAGAATTGAAGCATATAGTTTTTCTTTTCTATATTCCTTATGCTGTGCCTGTTATTCCTGTAATGTATTCATTCCATAACTGGAAGCCTGTACCTCCCACTTCCGTTCACCCATTTTCCCATCCCCCTCCCCTTCTCCTCTGGTAACCACCAGTTTGTTCTCTGTGTTCATAGGTTTGATTCTGCTTGTTTGTTTATTCATTTGTGTTTTTATTTTTAGATTACACACGAGTGAAATCATATGGTATTTGTTTTTCTCAGTCTGACTTATTTCACTTAGCTTAATACCACCTAGATCCATCCATATTGTTGCAAATGGCATGATTTTGTCCTTTTTTTATGGCTGCCTGATATTCCAGTGTGTGTATATGGTGTGTGTGTGTGTGTGTGTGTGTGTGTATGTGCACACCATATTGAAGCATCTGGTTTTAAGGCCTGAGTTTTCTATTTACTATTTGTAAATAGTAAATATGTGTATTTACTATTTGTGTATTTACTATGTGTATTTACTAAATATAGTAAATAAAAAAAATGTGGCTTTGTGCAAAGTGTTTTAACTCTCTGAATCTTAATTTCTTCACCCATTGAACAGTAATGATGATATTTGTCTTCACTTGCAATGATATGGTAGATATCCTAGAAATTAAAATAGAAAATCATTTTAGAAATGTGACTAATATACTCCAGCATGCTAAGTATTCAGGATGGATTGTCCTAAAGAAATTTCTATCAATCAAATCCTCCACTAAGAGGCAATAACCACTGTCTTTATCTCTTCAATGTCTAACTCTTATCCTATGACATAGAGGCTCTCGACATCTCCTCAAATAGTCTTAGACATCAAATACCCTGAGTCCAAATTATGTTATTAAAATGCCTGAATGTGCATATGTCATTCATTAAAAATTGAGTACAGAGTATATGCCAAATATGTAACTCATTAAGGAACAAAGATATTTTTTTAAGTGTGATTAATTGTTGTCAGGGCCTTAAGTGAAGTACTCTGGGAACACCAAGTTTGGATTTCCCTCAGACTGCTGGGGAGATAGAGGAATGGATATGTGGAGGAGATTACGACTCTCCTTAGTGTTGATGTTGAAATGTATGACTTGTCTCATGAGGGTGGGATGTGCTAAGGCCACTGAGTAACAGGTCAGCATGGACAAAGGACTGGAGGGAAGACAGGAAAAGATAAATCTGAGGAACTTCATAGAGTTTAGCATGCATAGCTACATCAAGAGAAAATGGCAATTATACTTATATTCCGATCAGCTAGCACAGAACTTTCTTCAGGTTGGGTGGAATGACAAAATATAAGGCTGTGTAAGGGGTCTGGGGGGCCACAGAGTATGAATTTCCTGACAATGAAGATTTGGGTTTTATTGTGGATGCAATAGGAGACATTGTTTTTGTTTTGTTTTGTTTTGTTTTTGCATGTTTTCTTTCCTTTTTTTTAAACAAAATTGTGTTTTAGAAAGAGTACATACAAAGAAAGAGTAAGTTTGGGGGAATGCAATGGAAGGGAGACTAGTAGATTTTGTAGTAATCCAGGTGAGACCAGCTAAGAGCTTCAAGTAAAATGTGAGGGGGAGAAGGAAATAGTTAAATTAGACACTGGTATGTTGTTGACTGATTCGATGAGGAAAGTGATAGAGAGGAAGGCTCTGAATTTGTGGTATGACTATTTGGCGCTACTATTCATTTAAATAAACATTATAATTTGAGGATGAGGTTTTAGGGGAGTAAAGATTAATTCTGCATATTATGATTTTGAAGGGTTTTAATGACAAATAACATTTTCCAGGAAGGACTTCTTTAAGTAGTCTCTACACTGGACGTGGGGCTTGAACTCACAAGCTGAGATCAAGAGTCTCACACTCTACCTACTGAGCCAGCCAAGGACCCCTTCCAGGAAGGATTTGAAGGTACATGGTTTTTGTAAAGGGGAGACATCCGGGGTAGGCATAAAAGTTCAGAAGTCTTTAGGACCCTGGAGAAGTCTGAAACAGTGGGAGTAGATGAGATAACCCGGAAAGCTTCTCAATACAAACAAGAAGGAGGTGGCCCTAGGAATACTGAGAGGTTCTAAGACATCTAGAGAAGTAGAAAAAAGAGATTCTTAGCAAGGGAAAGGGGTAGGCAGGAGGACAAATTTGTCTTTGCAGTGCTGGTCTAACCTGAGATTCTTTCTACCTTTCTGAATGATTACATTCTCTCCTTACTTACTTGATTTATTTTCAAAAAATCCTAGAGTTCATTCTAAACTTAGTTTGACAATCTGTACCCTATCTGAAGGCTGAGAATGGTCCCAGCTGAAATTATTAAACATTAACTTTCTTGGAAGTGTTTTTTTTAACAAAAACAATCAACTATAAGGTGCAAATATTAAAAAAAGAATAATTATTTTTTAAGTGATACAATATTGTTTTAAGGATTTATTCATATGTGCACATATGCTATTCAGGAAAGAATGTGTTAAAATTGCATCTGAAATCACAATATGATTATTTTACATAGTGTACGCTCAGGTTGTGAAGGAAGTAAAAAGATAACATCTGTGCTCAATAAGCATTTCCACAGCTCATCTCCTCAGTGCCAGAATCCTTCTGTTGCAATGTGAGAAATCAAGGTTATTTACTTCCTTGTTAATTCTTTGTTATGCAGGCCTCTTTCTCTCAGAGCCACACATTTTTTTTTTCTTGTGTGGTTTGCCAGTTCTTTTAGTCCCAGACTGAAGATTGCCACTTCCTCAATACCCTCACCATTCAACCTCTGTCAACTCTGTAAAATGTGGACACTTTTGGCCCCCAAACCCAGAAAACCTGAGTGTAAGGGTCTTACTTCTATTATGAGCTTCATAATCTTATACAGCAAGAAACCTGGACGGAGGCGATTCCAGGGTTGGTTAATTCAGTCTCAACGATATCACCAAGCACACAAGCTCTTTCCAATGCACCATCTTCACCTGTTGGCAAGATCCTGAACAGATGAGAAAGGCCATTTCAGCAAGTTCACTTTACCATGTAAGGGGGCTCCATCGTTCAGGCATTGTCAGAAGAGGGGTCTGTCCATTTACTATGTGTTCCGTGTATTAAGTGTGTGGGGTCCTTTTTCAGAAGATCCTGGGAGATTTCCCTACGAACCCACTGACCAGAATTGGGTCATATGCCCACCTAAACTAATTACCGGCAGGAGAGAGGCATGAATGGCTGATTTACTGAAATTTTCTCCTTGATTCTAGATGCTATAGTCTGAATGTGTCACCCCAAAATTCATGTTGAAATTTTAACCCCCAAAGGTGATGGGATTAGGAGGAGGGGACTTGGGAGGTGATTAGGTCATGTGGGTGGAGCCCTCATGAATGGAATCAATACTCACAAAAGAGACTTACAGAATTCCCTCACTGGTGCCACCGTGTGAGGACACAGGGAGAATGTTGTGACATGGAAGAAGGTCTCAACCTGGTCCTGTTGACCTTGATCTTGGGCTTCCAGTCTCCAGAACTGTGGGAAATACATTTCTGTTGCTTGCAAGCTACCCAATTTGTGATATTTTGTGATAGCGGCCTGAACAGACTGAGATACTCAGAAAATTCACAAGTGCCTAATAATTGAATCGAGCAGGGACAAAGGATGAGGGGATGCATTTTTAATTAGAACTACATCATCTGCCATCTTGTCCTACTGTCTTCTCTTCCATGTGTATAGAATGGAGCAGTTCAAATCTTTCCTTCATTCCTAAACTTTAATCCTGAGGTTAGATCAAACTCAAATCAAATTATGCTCTATTGGTCACAAAATCTATTCATATTATTTCTTTCAGCGGCATGTTTTTAAACATGTGGTTTGACCGCCTTAGACTTGTTTGGACCTCACATTTCCAGTTTCACACTGTTGGG
The DNA here is from genome assembly GCF_003265705.2 of Callorhinus ursinus. Classification (NCBI taxonomy): domain Eukaryota; kingdom Metazoa; phylum Chordata; class Mammalia; order Carnivora; family Otariidae; genus Callorhinus; species Callorhinus ursinus. The sequence goes on from NW_027397069.1 coordinate 2,486,566, forward strand.
CACCTGTGTTTTTTTATTTTTAACATATTATTTACTTCTTGATAAGTTCTTTCATATAACTTTTTTCAGCAAAGCAATAATGATAATAATACTAATGATATGTAAAGTTCATAAGATATGTCCTTTTTATACTCTGTATTTGCTATTTGAATAAAATATTCCAAAGAGGAAAAGGAAGTATTATTCAGTGAACGATTTGCTAGTTATCTGGGAAAGCTTGTTTTGTTATTTCCTTATTAGATCAGTCCAGTCCACGGTGAATGATTAAATATAGTATATACAATTTTACAAACAATTTTGTCTCTTAATACAGAATTTCTTGTTTTAGTTACTCTCACATTCATTTTTAAAATCTGCATTATCATAACAAAGTGAAAATAGCATGCTCTTTGTATAATAAATAGGGCCCTTTATCCTCTCTCACTTGAGCATGCATGAAATTTGGTAGTACTATTATTGAGTGTGAAAACATTCACTAATACATTTATTCATGCAAGAATAACTAAGTTACAAATTGTTAATTGTTACAGGATGCACAGCTATATGAAAAACACCCTAGAGTTGCTAATTATTTCATATGGGAGACACGGTAATAATACAAAGCCATCTCTCTTAGTTTGACACATGAAGATACCATGCAGTTTGGCATAGCCCATGTTCCTAGTCTCATCAACCACCATTTGCCTCAGCTACAGACCCACTAAATCTCTCTTTGATCTTGGAAGGTACAGACCCTGCCATAGCCCAATGACTTTGTATATGGTTTTCCCCATATATAAAAACACATCTTTTCATACCCCAAGAACACCATTTCCCTAACACTCTAACATGCAAAAGAATATTCTATAATGCAACCTATAGCTAAAAATTCCTTCCTTCTCTTTCTTCTCTGTATACGGAATTGCCTTTCCTGTACATAAGACCTCAGTTAGGACCACTAGCTAGAAGATTGTGAAATGCATGATCTATAGGCATTAAATCACATACTACTTAACTTCCAATCAAGGAAACCATTTTACAGTGTGAAGGGGGTGCCAGAGAGAACTCACGATCATGGGATTCACTGGCTACATTGACTATACATCATCCAGAACCTGCCAGTGTGATAGAGCATTGGAATGACCTCCTGATGGTACAGCTAAAGCACCCACCAGAGGCAATATCCTATGAGACAGGGCCACCATTCTCCAAGATACATTAAGCCGAAGTATTCTTTATGTCTGTATATTCCAACTAAGTCCATACATGAGTCCGAGAACCAAAGGATGAAACAGAAGTGGCCCTAATTACAATCACTATCATTAACCTACTAGAGGACTTGACTTACTTTATCTCTGCAGAGTTAGAGATCCTAGTCCTCAGATTACAGGAGGTGATACTGTAACAAAGCATCTGAGTAACAAAGCACAGTTCCAACTGAAGTACGCCCACAGCTGTTACCTGGGAACTTTGGGCACCCGATGTTCATAAGACCAGTTGGCAAGTAGGAGAGTCACAATCTTGTCAGTGGTAATTAACCCTGGTCATCAGGAGAAGGTTTGGCTGCTATTATACAATATAGATAGGTAGGAATATATGTGGCATTCAAGAGACTTTCTCTAGTGGTCAGGCTCAGACCTCTCATGAATGAGGGACTGGGCTATACCACCAAGTGGTCACCAAATTAACAGGGGTAATAGCTGGGGCAAGGGAGATTTGGAATGGAGAGTGTAGGAGAGAAACAATGAGTAGCATTGTATCCCTAACAGCAAATGCAACAATGGGGGCTGTAGTTTGTCTATTTGCCTTTCTTTTCCAAGTCTCATCCCAGCAGGAAGAAAGTCCCAATATGGCCTTGAAGGAGTTTCTCCCCAACCTGTATGGAGAAGTGGATCAGACTGGCCCAAGGAAAGGAGTGTGATAGCCATGTAAGCACACTACTCATATCCCCCTTCCAGAAAAGACGTGTTGCTCAAAAGACCATAAGGAGTGGGCCAACTGGTAACCTTCAGCTGCTTGCTTATTTAAGGCTTTCCTCAAGTTTCTGGAGAGGTTACTCTCATCTCAGGGAAGCCTTGAGTCAGTAACTGTGCAAGATAATAAGAGTCTAGCTATTTCCACCTAAGGCAGGCTCTTCTTTCTACATCAGAACTCCCCCCCACCCCATTATCATAATCCCAGTTCAATTTTCAGGGAAGAACAGAAACCTCATGTCTCAGTGGAGAACTGTCAAAATCTCTTCCAAAGAAGAGCATGTGCTAGGCGATGTATTGGCATGACCATCTTTGAAAAATACCAGCTGCTGGGGAGCCTGGGTGACTCAGTCACTTAAATATCTGACTCTTGGTTTTGGCTCAGGTCCTGATCTCATGGGTCCTGAGATCAAGCCCATTGCTTTTTTTTTTTTCCTTGTCCCATTGCATCTTTATCTATCCCTAAGATTGTACTTATCATACAACTAAGTGATTTATAATAGACGTATTTTCCCTTGTCTAAATTTCCATGCCACGTTCTAAGACTTGGGATAATTCCCAAGTTTTGGTCCCAATTGCCCTAAACATCCATATTTGAGATGAATTCCCCTAATCTCACCTGAAAAAACTTACTGGATTAAAGGTAGACATCTACATCAAATTCTGTGACATAGGACTTGACTCAAAAAATGAACTATACCTACAATCACATTCTTGTTCAGGATTTTTCACTAACACCATAGAAAGGGAAGCTTTTAGGCTTTCAATAAGAGTATTTTATTTGTTGAATGATAAAGTGAGTGGTGCACATGCCATGGCATGCTATAATTTATCTATATAATTCAGCTTTCTGCAAATTTCCCAGCTTAGTTTTTGATGCCTCAGGAGAGTTGACATGCACTAACATCTCTGGCCAGATACTCATGAACATCTTTCTCTCCTTTGCATCCATCCCTGTTCACAAGGTATCATCATCTCCATTGAGTACTCCCAAAGGAAATAACGGTGCCTACCAGGCATCGCTGTTTCGTATGCTCAGTATTTCCAATTACACTGGTGGTCTTGGAGATGTATTGGGGGAACATTAAACAACACAGCCTGAAGTATAAGAAGAGAAATACGTGCAGGTAAGACTAACATTTTATCTGAGTTATTTTATTAACAGGGAACTCATTCAAGTAAGAATGGGGAAATGGATCTCATCAAATTGCAGGTCCCTACAAACAAATTATCCAGCTAAACTTCAGGAGAACTGGAACAGTATGCATATCAATCCTGGTGACCTTGGAATATTCATTTTCTGTCCTAGGTCTGCCTCTTACTGTGTCACTCCATTTTTTTTCTTTATGTTTACTATATATCTTATATCCATATTTTCCTAACTGATATTTTCTGCTTCTTCCTTTCTTCTCTCTTTGAAGTCAATTTATATATCTTTTAAACTTTAGTTTGCTGCAAACTCTCTTCTTTGATGAGTCTTTTCTGTTCATATCCCTAAAAGAGAGAAAATAGTTGGAGTAGCAAACAATAATCTTAGATTTACTTGCTGGGTATGTACTATATATGAGGGTATATTATTTAGTAGGGACATTATTATCCCTACTATTATATCTTTTTGATAGTAGAGGAAATTGAGGCTTAGAGAAGTCACTTAACTCAAGCTCAAAAAAAAAAAAAAAAGGATTCAGGGCTCTCTGCAGGCTGTCCCCAGGTAAACTTCTAACCTACTACCACACTGCTTACCCTCTTACCCTGAGGTGAGCAGCACAGCCAGGTCGGGTGGGGTAACTCTCTGCAGAGAGTTGAGCTTAAGAACAATAATTTCCTTCATAAGTAGGTATGATAGACAGATAAAAACAGATGCATTTTTTGTGGAGTTTGAGTACTGACTAAAGCATTTATACTCAGTTATGGAAATCAATTATGGAGGCTCAATTTTTAGAGACCATTTTGAGGCCACTGAATTTCTTGCCTAGTGAACAATTAAATGAACAAAAGAAATTGCATGCAGCAGTGGATGGCCCATGTTTGCACACCTGTGCAAGTCCTTTAAGTCATATTTGGAGTGGACAAAATCAGCAATGTTCCCTGCTTTCTATTCATGCATAGGAGGTTAGCCACTGGAGTGGAAATTAAGAATGAGGACAGTCACCAAGGGGGGACACACTGATGACTAAACATGGTTCCCTGGCTGGGTAGGGAGGCCAATAGAATCAAATAGAAATAAAGAATCTGGAAGATGAGAAAAAGTTTGAGGTCCTGGTTCCCTTTTCCATTCTGGGTAGTTTCTACTTTCTCTGAGAAGAAGAAGGCGATAAGGTATAAATTCATTCACTGCCCACTCCCTGCCACACGCTTACCTTCTTCTGAGAAATCCTGTCACCATCTCTCTTACAGGAAACACTGTTTTGTTCTTCCATCTGTGGTTAGTCCTGTGCTCCTTACTTGTATCATATCCTCCACAACATTACATGTTGTTGCATTTTGACCCTTTATCTTTCCTTGTTATGCTTCTTATGGCCCCTCTTTAAAAAAAAATGTAAAAAAAATCCAAGCAAATTCACAAAGTTAATTGAGATCTAGGTCATTGGATTTTAAATTATTGAGAATAGGGGAAGGTCTGAGAAAAAAAAAAGTTACCAATACTGTTGTTGAATTGGACTCTTTTGGAAAGCAGCGAGAAGAGCTGGCAAACTCAAACATTCATAAGTCACCATTGTCTTTGAGGAATATGGGTAAATGTCAAGAACATTCAGATTAGATTTTGATGAAGAGAGCATAACATGAGTAAAAACCAATGGTAAGAATTCCAAGACAGGATACGCTCTAAGAGAAGACAGTGTTCTAATAGTCTGGAATCAACAGTAAATCACAAGAACCAAAACTAATTGCTATCATCTTTTTATTCCTAAGATGTTTGACTTTTACTTCAGTTATGATCTAGTAAACCATATGATTATCTTTCCTGCTCTGTCGATTGAGTAGCAGAAATCATTGTAGTTCTACGATCAAGCACTCCACTGGGAACATAGTGGTTGTAAGAAATGATTATGAGTGTATCACAAGGATGCATGTTTGTGTGCACTAGGGAATATGTTGACACGACTCCTGTTCTCTGAAAGTGTGTATATATATATATATATATATATTCCATATACATATCTGAATTGGAAAGGCTTGCAATATCATGCCCTCTGATAATTTCCTGAGGAAGTAAAATGAATAAATAAAAGTTCAGAACTGAGGGACAATAGTTCATTATAATCTCCTGAGAAAGAAGAGAAATAATGTGTCCCTCACATCTCATCCTTACACTCTGAGGCTGAGTGTTTTTTCTCTGCAGGTCTGAGAATCTTTGGTCCCCAGCGTGCATATGATGCAGCTCGGCAGGGATGTTCTGAGGCACTGTCTCCTTGGGACAGAAATAATAGAAATAACAGGCATCCTGGAGAGTCCTCATACTCTCTCTCCAGCTGGCTTGTGGCCCTTTTTGTTGGTCCCCAGCCAGGCTGTAGCAAGGAGCTTTGTATCCAGACCCTCAACGTGAGAGAAAGGAGGGCACACTGACCACCTAGACTGCATTTCTTATCATCACTAGGATTTTTCAAAGTTTTCAGAGACAGGCCATATTTTTAAAATAGAGACAGTTATCAAAATAGGAAACCTTAGACAAGAACTTAAAATGATCATCAATCTAAAATGTCTCAATAAACACCTTAACTGTTTTGCATGAATATAATTAAACACACCCAGCATATCAGGATAAAAAGCTTGCAGAGGCACAGAACTTACAACCACGGTTCTGACCTTTTGGGTAATGGAAACTGAGTTAATTCCACACACAAAAATATGGAGAATTCTAGCTGTAAATAAACAATTTGGGAAATGAGCTATTTCTGTTCCAGCTAATGAAGAATGACATTTAAAGAAATACTATTCATTTGTTTAGAAGCAGAGAACAGATTGGCAGTTGCCGGAGGAGAGGGGGGCTGGGGACGGGTGGGCGAAATGGTTTTAGGTATTTGGGAGGTATAAACTTCTAGTAATAAAATAAATAAGTCATGGGGATGTAATGTACAGCATGGGGGGCCATAATATTATATTGCAAATTTGAAAGGTGCTAAGAAAGTCAATCTTAAAAGTTCTTATCACGACAAGAAAAAGTTGTAACTCTGTATGCTGACAGACTTTAAACAGACTTAATGTGATCATTTTGTAATACCTATGAATGTGGAAATACGATGCTGGACACCTGAAACTAATATAATGCTGTATCTCAATTATACTTGAATTAGAAAAAAAAGAAAATATTCAAATAAAAAATAAATGCTCATTTCAAAAATGTGCCTTAGATTTGAGGCTTGCTGTGACCGTGTACCGAAAAACTTGTGTTTGTTAGAAACAGTGTAACTTGATTTCCATTTCCAACTGCTAGTCAATTCTTATGGTCTAAGGTTGATTTTTTTCAACTTCTAAATGTTATTTATGAAGTTGTCAGAGGGGCTAAGAAGCATACATTAATACAACTCCTGTCTGAAATGGAATACTTCATAGACTTATGGTTGAGTAGCAACACACACATTCAACTGGACTCAGTTAAAAAAATATATATGCCTAAGTTACTTCCCTCAATTAGGGATTCCAAGCATCTAGAGCTTAAGGGAGGATTACACAATTTATACTTCTACACCCAGGTTCTAACACAGGATCCCAATTTTTGCAAAAGAATGGAACATTGTGGAAAAGGGACCTGCACACACTTCACTACAACGTTTTCAAGGGTTCATGTGTCTCCTTGTTGCTGCTACACTGGTGGTACACCTCGAAGCTGTGTGAGTGTGTGTTTGTCTTTGGGGGTTGTATAGGAGTAAGAAGGTATATGTTTGTGAGTCTCATAAATGAGACTAATAATCAATAAATTGTAGTATGGAAAAGGCATCATTGGGTGAGGCATCTAGCTGTGATCAGTTTCTACAATCCTGCTTTAATGACATATGATCTGCGGTTGGTGGACAGAGTATTAGCACACGGCTCCACCACTAGTGGATTTGCTCTATCTCTGCCATACATTCTGAGTGGATTGTCCAAGCAGTAGTTAGAACCCTAACTCAGTTCTCTGCTTTCTGTGTCTCTTCATATTTGATCCCTTTCACTAACAATTAGTGTGTGTGAAGATTTTTTCCATAATTTTGATGACTTTTTCTTCTTCTTCTTCTTCTTCTTCTTCTTCTTCTTCTTCTTCTTC